>NC_081416.1:117496639-117769139 GCF_949786415.1 Peromyscus eremicus | reverse complement strand
CTGCCTCAGCCTCTCAAGTGCTAGGACTTAAATCATGCATCAGCACACCCAGTCTCCAAACCACATCTCGACTATAACTCACATCTCCAGTCAGAACCCGGAGAAGCAGTGCCGGATTCCTGACGGATAAGTGTATGAGATGCACACCTGAGATTTTCAGCCATTAAGTTCGGGTGGCTTGTCCCCTCTGTCTCGCACTCACAGTTGGTGTGATCTGACCAGTGAGCGCCTGCAGGGGTAACTTTACTCTTGTCGTGATAAAACACTGTGACCAAGGCAATTTCCAGAAGAAACGGTTTCTGTGGGGCTTCTGATTCTGGAGGGTCACAGCCATCACCGTCACTGCTGGGAAGTGTGGAGTCGGGCAGGTGCGGCTACTAGATGTGGAAGCAGAACTGAGGGCTCACATCGCTAACCACAAACCGGAAGCAGAGAGAGAATTAGAAATGGCCAGTCTTTGAAACTCTCAAAGCCTCCCCGACCCCCAACATACTTCCTCCAGCAAAGCCACGCCCCCTGAAGTTACTTAACTAGGGCTACCCACTTGGGATCAAGTACGCAAATGTGTGAGGCTCTGGATGCCTCACCACGGCGCCCTGCTCGGCAGGGGTTAGCGGTGCCCTGCTCGGCAGGGGTTAGCTGTTTTGACCATTGTTTCTAGTAGGAGAGAGGCAAGACTATGAGAGGAAGGTGTATGATGGAGGCAAGGAGAAGGGGAGCATTCCACAAGACGGAGCCACCAGCATGGAGCCCAGCTTCACTGCGGTCCTGGCCCTCAGCACCCAGGTTTTCTCCTGGGCTCCTAAGTGTCTATGTTCTCCCTGTAAATGCTCTGCACCTGGGCATGACCTGGGTGAACCGTCTTCTTCTTTCCACCCAGAACAATCCACACCAGATGCTGGAGGGTGGGCTGGGTTGTGAGCCTCTTCCCTATCCTGGATGTTCTCTGTCATAATGGTGCTCACCTGGTGGCTATACCTCCCCAGTGTCAGCCTCCAGCCAGGCGGGATGGGATGCAGGAGTGGGAGCCGGGGAGAGGGGGGTTCCTCTGCTTTTCCCTCTTCTCTTGGGAGAGGCTGGATTGCGTGGATGCTGTGTCTCTCAGCCTTCTTTGCGCTGGCTGTGGCTGACATCTGGTCTGGGTAGACGTTTATGCAGAAGGTGCCAGAATTTCAGATCAGTCTTCCAACTTCCTGGAAGCAGATATTGAACATTTTCCCTTTTTTTTTTTATAAAAATCAATTTTCCTTTTTAGTGTTCATTACAAAATAAATACAGTACCTAACTGGGCTGAGGCTGTAACTCAGTTGGTAGAGTGTTTACCTAGCATGAACGAAGTCCTGGGTTTTCTTCCCAGCACCGCACAAACCAGGCCTGATGGGGCACACCTGTAATCCCAGCACTGAGGAGGTAGAAGCGGGAGGGTGGGAAGTTCAAAGTCATCCTCAGCTACCTGGTGAGTCCCAGGTCAGTCTGGGATATCTGATGCACTTGTCCCAAAACAAAACAAAAGAGGGACCAGGGAGAGGGCTCAGTGGGGGAGAAGGCTTGCTGTGCAAGCCTGCACCTGACCACCTGAGTTAGATCCTGAACCCATGTTAAAAAAGATCTGGTGCAGTGGATGCACATTTGAAATCAGAACAGCCTGGAAGCTCACCGGCCAGAGGCCTGGAGCATGCAGGACAGCCGAACAGTGAGAAGACCTGTTTTAAACACAGTGGCTGGTGGAGCCAGCCAAGCTGCCCTGCCAAGGGCTGCCCGTGGCCCCGAGTCAGCTCTGGGGGGAAAAAGCCCAACTTTATCCTTCTTTCTCTTTTCCATCTCTTTTGGATCGATCTTCTCGCCCCGCTCCCACCACGTGGCTGCTCATCAATAACATCACTACCTCTCTCTTCCTCTTCTCCATCTCCCTCCATCAGCCTGCCTGCCCCGGAGTTGGTTTTTTCTTTTTCTTTCTTTGTTTTTTTTTTTTTTTTTTTTTTTTTTTGAGACAGTTTAGTTTTGTTGGCCAGGCTGGCCTGGAACTCACAGAGATCCGCCTGGCTCTGCCTCCCAAGTGCTGGGAATAAAGGTGTGTGCCACCTCCGCCCGGCCTAGAGTTTTTCTTTAAACTCTAGTAAGATTGTCCTTGAGCAAAACAAACAAACAAACAAACAAACGAAGAAGAGACAGGTGAGGTAGGAAAGCTGTCCCCTGTCATGCGCACAGCCCCCTGTTACCCATGTGCATATACACTACTTATGCACATGCATGCAAGTGCTCTCTCTCTCTCTCTCTCTCTCTCTCACACACACACACACACACACACACACACACACAACTGCAAAAGTGAGCCGTTCCTTTCCTTCCCCCTCCTGCTGTTCCGACGATGCCGTTTTCTCTCTGATTCAGACATTCCTTGCCAAGTATAGTTAAATCTGGATTGCCAAAAGCCAAACAGCTAGAAGTTTATCTGCACATTTGACATGTTGACAGGGCCTTCCAAAGGCCCTGCAGAAGGCTAAACAAAAGCAGTGCCCACAGTCTACAGGCGCGTTCCCTTCCTCCTGCAGATGCTAGATATGATCCATTTTCAAATTTGCATTTCTCTGATCCACAGTGAGCAGCCGCGTCTTTTCTTCCCTATAAATCGACTGTTCTTATCCTTGGGCTGTGTCTGTAGTGGGCTACGAAGCTGCACCCTCTGATGTAAGGGGCCCTTTGGATATCAGGGGAATTATGCGTGCTGCATGAAGTATCTACCATTTGTTCTTGATCTTTGCTGTGGGCTCCAGCTCTATGAGGCTTTTCCTTTTATGAGGTCAAATATTAGGATTTCTAAAGATTTTGCTTAGAGAGTTTTTCTCTATTCCAAGAATATAAAAGCATTTTTATCATGTTTCCTTCCAAGACCTCAGTGATTCTGCTGATACTGGGGGCCAAACTGTTCCCCTAAAAGGCTGATGTCCTGAACATCAGTCCACCTGTGGTACAGTTCTTTCTGAGCACAGGCAGAACTTCATAATTTGTTAACGATGAGCAATACATGGATCGTGGTTGTTTAAATTAGCATGTACTTAATCACGAACAAGACACAATCTTTGTGTGCTGGTGTGCATATGGAAGCCAGAGGTGGGCGCCATTCCTGCCTCCCTCTCCACCGTTTTTCTAAAGTTGGAAAGGGGTCTTCTCTTTTCTATGGGAACCCTTTATGTGATACTCTGAGGTGTGGGTTTGAGGTAGTGAATATGATTTGGACTGCATGTTCGTGCTGTACACAGGGGTCCAGGCAGAGACAAGAAGCCCGTTACCTTTTACAGAACTGTGGAACGTTTTTTCTTATTAGTTTCGTTGGGGGTGTTGTTGGTTTTCGTTGTTTTGGGCTTTTAAGACACTATAGTCTGGGCTGGCCTGGAACTCTCTTTGTGTGTGTATACGTGGGTTTGTGTGGTGTATGTATGTGCTCATGTGAGTTTGTGCACGTGTGTGCCTGAGACCGTTTGAATGTGTGTGCGCATGGAGGGCAGGCATCTTCCTCCATCTTTCTCCACTTTATTTTTTGAACAGGGTCTCTCACTGAACCTGGAGCTCATCAGTTTTGCTAGCTTGGATGGGATCCAGGGATCTGCCTGTCTCTGCTTTCCTCAGAGCTGGCGACAGACACTCACCAGGCTTTTATATGTGTACAGGAGATCCAAACACAAGTCCTCATACCTGTGTGGCAGGCGTTTACCAAATGAGTCAGCTCCCGGCCCCTGGCCTGGCACTGTCTAGGTAGCTCAGTGAACTTCCTGATTAGCCCTCTGGAATAGCTCTGGCTTTACAGGTGGGTAACACCACGCCCACCCCTTGTGGTTTGAACCCAGTCTTCTCTAAACCGGAGGCCTGGATTCCTCCGCACCTGGTCTTTAGCTGGCGCCTGAGTTCTTTTTTTTTTTTTTTTTTTTTGGTTTTTCGAGGCAGGGTTTCTCTGTGTAGCTTTGCGCCTTTCCTGGAACTCACTTGGTATCCCAGGCTGGCCTCGAACTCACAGAGATCCGCCTGGCTCTGCCTCCCGAGTGCTGGGATTAAAGGTGTGCGCCACCACCGCCCGGCGCGCCTGAGTTCTTAACAAGTGTGCATCTGTCAGTCACACTGTGGTCCGTGAAAATGAGATGACCAGGCAGAATTTTTTAAATTTGAAAACAAAAACCCACTTCTAGCCCAGAGACTGCTGGTGGGCTGTGGTGGGCTAGAAGCTTTGAAATGGTCGCCTTAAGGTCATGAGAGGTCACCAACAGGCGTTCTTCACTGGTAATGGTGCCCTCTCCAATCAGTAGTGGGGTCAACTATTCTTTCTTTCCTTAAGGAAAAAAAAACCTCTCTCTATATATATATATTGTATATGGGTGTTTAGCCTTCATGTGTGTGTGTGTGTGTGTGTGTATGTATCTGTGTACCACACGAGTGCCCTCACACACACACACACTAGAGACCAGAGAAGGGTCTCAGAGCCCATCTCCTGGGTCTGAGGTTACAGTCAGTCGTGAGCCACCACGGAGGTGCTGGGAATCAACCCCAGGCCCTCTGGGCAAGCAGCCAGTACTCTTAACCACTGAGTCGTTGCTTCCGGCCCCCAAACATGCTTTCTTGGCTATTCACTCATATTCATATTACAGTAAGAACACTTATGGAGGGGCTGGAGAGACGGCTCAGCAGTTAAGAGCACTGGCTGCTTTTCCAGAAAATCCCATTTGAGTTCCCATCACCCACATCAGGTGGCTCACAACTGCCTAGAACTCCAGCTCCAGGGAATTGAAGCCTCTGAGGGCACTTGAAATCATGTGGTCATATCCACATGCAGACTCACAACACCCACACATAATTAAAAACAGTAACTTCTTCTTTTTTTGGTTTTTGAGACAGGATTTCTCTGTGTAGCCCTGGCTGTCCTGGATCTCGCTCTGTAGATCAGGCTGGCCTCAAACTCACAGAGATCTACCTGCCTCTGCCTCCCGAGTGCTGGGATTAAAGGCGTGTGCCACCACCACCCGGCTCAGTAAAGCTTTTTAAAGAGCATTGATGGGGGGCTGGAGAGATGGCTTAGAGGTTAAGAGCACCAACTGCTCTTCCAGAGGTCCTGAGTTCAATTCCCAGCACCCACATGGTGGCTCACAACCATCTGTAATGAGATCTGGCTCCCTGTTCTGTATACATAATAAATAAATAAATATTTAAAAAAAATAAAATTAAATTAAAAAAAAAAAAAAAGAGCATTGATGGGTTGGTCCCTGACCCTCACTGGTCCCCCGCACTGCAGACTCTATGTTGTCCTGTCTTTTTCTTGGTTTTGGTCCCATTCTTTCCTTTCCCTTTCTCAACGCCTTTCTGTCTCCTCCATCTACCTGTCCCTGTGGCTTTGCTTGTGTGGCCCCACAAGATGTTCCAGACTGAAAGGGTCCGGGGCTCAGTTTGGAAACTACTGTTGGCCATGCCAGCCCCTTAGAGATGGACTGGCACTTTGAAGATGCTGAGAGTCCTCTAGTGCAAGCCCCTCTGAACCACACACCAGGACCCCAAGCCTACACAAGTCCTTATTTGTGCACAGACACCCTCAGAGCTCTGCAAGACCAGTGTTTGCTCAGCCTTGCCTCAGGAATGCCGACTTTCAGGCCCCTGGGTGAGAAGTGATGGGAAGCAGTGGCTGGGGACATGCTGTGGAGTCCATCACACAGGAAGTTCCCCAGAGCCAGGCCAAGGAGCTTCAGAAAGCCTGAGTTGGAAGTGACACATTTCATCAGCTCCCACTACCTTGACTGACTCCAGGAAGGCGGCAGAATCAGCAGGTCGAAGAGAGGCGGGGCCTGGGCACCACAGACATCCTCAGGGAGAGTGCAATGGCAAGCCAGCCCGCTAAAGGGACACAGCAGGGCTCTGAGAAGAAAGCCAGCCCTGGAGGAGCAACACGTGGACTGAGGAGCCGCTGAACAAGTAGGCCTCCCAGAACCTTCTCTCTGGGGCAGGGCCATTGATTTGGTTTGACGTGAGTCATTCCCAGACTCTCTGTCTCTCCTACCAGCGCTTCAGACTCCTGAGAGAGTTCACCTGATGGGCCTGTGTGGATGGGGCCAGCATCGTGGAATTCCATGGCCCGGTTCGGGGAAGGGAAGGCCTAAGTGGCTTCAGTTTGCAGGGCTCCATCTTGGGCCCAATAAAAAGACCCCCAGAGGTCTGCAGAGTTTTTGGAGAGAATCGAAGTCCCCGCGGAAACCATGAGAGAAAGAGCTTGGTTTTAAAGTGGGCTTGGGACAAGAATCAGACAAGGAAGCACGGTTGGACGTTGGTCTGGAGGCTCCTGAACGTGGAAGTTGGCACCTTGAGCAGGGAGAGCGGAACTGCTGGCTCCAGGTTAGGCTGGCTCCAGAGCAGGTGCAGAGGCACCCATGTGACCCTTCTGAGTAGTCACAAACGCCGAGTGAGGTCCTCATTTCAGAGTGTGGACTCGATATTCCTCAAAAAACATTTTCTCATGGCCCGAGGTCCGGTAATAAAGGGCTCCTTCTAACACACAGGACAACCAGCTGTGGTGGCATATGCCCATAATCCCAGCACTTAGGAGGTGGAAAACAGGAAGTGGGATTTCAAAGCTGTCCTCAAATCCATAGCAGTTGGGGGCTGGCATGGGCTACCAAATAATAACAATAACAGCAAAACCCAAATCAAAAGACTGATAGGGGAAAGGAAGGCTGTTATTTAGGAGGCTCATCCTATGGTGGTGGTGGGGGGCACGATACCCTGAGAGGGGGCATCCCTCTCCTCATTTTATAAAAAAATGGAGGCACAGAGCAACCAGCGACTTGTCTTTTTTTCACAGCGAAGTGTGGAGTGCAGACTCGAACCCTAGTCTCTGTCAGCCCCTGAGCATGGCCCTAAGCAATATTGCCTCTGGGTGTGCTCCTGGGGTGGGGGGGCTTTGTTGCTATGGTCCTGGTTCTGTTATCTGGGTGCTTCTCTTCACTCTCAGAGGGTCTGGTTTGGGCAATGCATGCTAGCATGAGGGTTCTAGGCTATCCCAGGAAGACACCGGTGGGCAGTTTGCGAAGCCTAGCCCACAGCCGCTGTGCCCACCGCCACCGTGCCCAGGGATTCTGGCTCCTGGTGCTCCTCTCCATGGGCCCCTCATGTTGGGCACTTCACGAAGAGGCTAAGATTTTCAGATTCACTATGGAGCAGATCGTGACCTTGAGCTCCCAATCCTGGGGTTCTAGGCATGTGCTACCACAACCGGGTCACAGCTTTACTTGTCTTAACTGAAAAGCTTCTCTAGTTGAAGTCTTGCTTCCTCATTGGCTGTATGCAATTTGAGGCAAGAACTGTAATTCTGTTCTGAGTCCCCAGTTCCCAGCTAAGCAGCACTGAGCGCCACCCTTTCCTCCCCTCCAGGACAGCCCAGCTATTTTCTGTAGTTCAAATTTAAAACTTCAAGGAGACATCACCAAATCCAAGTTCAGGACTCCAGTTCTGGGCACGGAGTCATATTGGGAGGTCCATTGATGGTGTCTTTTCTATGCATTTCCCTAGACATCCGGCATAAAACAGCCTGTTGGAAAATGTTGTCCATCTCACTTCAAGGTTGCAGCCTAGCGGCCGGACAGACGCCTGTGGCTGTGACCAGCTCAGCCCTTCTTGGAAAGACCCCCTGATGACAAAGCCATAAGGGGAATGAAAATAATTGAGGAATGGGAAGTCCATTCTGAAGGGACAGGCCGGAGCTAGGAATCCACACCAGGAGCAGGGTCAGACAATGGTGGGAATGAGGACCGACGGACAGGATGTAAATAGTGTAAGCCTTGACAATGCAAAAACTCAAACTCATAAAATTTAGGAGGGGAAGGAGCTAGGAAGTGGTGGTGAGCTCATTTCCTTTCCCGAAGCCTGGGGTTGCAGGGAGATGCCCTCTGCAGTCCCAAGCCGCCAAAGCACAAATCAAACCTCCTTAGTAATTCTCTTTGGAAAATACCGCAGAAACACAAGAAGCCGCGAGACTCTGTGGCCTGGTAACTTCCTCAGGTTTAGATTTCCTTTTGTTCTGCTAAACTGATTTTCCCCCCTAAAAAGTACACTATTACAGGAGCCCATCTCCATCCCTGCCTGTCATTTTCTCTAGT
This sequence comes from Peromyscus eremicus, assembly GCF_949786415.1. Classification (NCBI taxonomy): domain Eukaryota; kingdom Metazoa; phylum Chordata; class Mammalia; order Rodentia; family Cricetidae; genus Peromyscus; species Peromyscus eremicus. The sequence continues at coordinate 117,761,013 of NC_081416.1, read as the reverse complement.
TATCCAGGGTGCAGACATCTCCACTGGCGCTGTCTGGGGGTCAGCCCTGATTATTTCTGAGAGTTCTAGGTTCCAAACCACTTGAAAGCCTTGCCTTTGGTATCGCTCTGTGCTACTTTGCATTTGTAATAATGAATGGGCACCTACTTTTATAAAATCAAAGCTTTTTCTTCCCTGAAGTGGCGGGGATCAAATTCAGGGCCTCGCTTCCTCTCCAGGCCAGTATAGCCTTTTAAAAGATTTTTCAATTTTTACATTAAAAATATTTTTTTTTGTTTTTGTGGTTTTTCGAGACAGGGTTTCTCTGTGTAACAGCCTTGTTTATCCTGGAAACACTCTGTAGACCAGGCTGGCCTCAAACTCACAGAAATCTGCCTGTCTCTGCCTCCTGAGTGCTGGGATTAAAGGTGTGTGCCACCATGCCTGGTCCTACAAATTTATTTTTTATTTTATGGCTATGGGTGTTTTTCTTGCATGCACGTCTGTGCAACACACGCATCTAGTGTCTACAGAGGCCAGAAAAGGGCAGGGAGTCCCTGGAACTGGAGTTGTGGATAGTTGTGAGCTGCCATGTGGGTGCTGGGTCCTCTAGAAGAGCAGCCAGTACTGTTAACCACCAAGTCCTCTCTCTAGCGACCCCCCCCACCCCGTGTGTGTGTGTGTGTGTGTGTGTGTGTGTGTGTGTGTGTGTGTGTGTGTGTGTTTCTGAGACAGGGTATCATGTAGTCCAGGCTGGCTTCAATCTTGTTATCTAGCTGGGGATGGGCTTTGAATACCTGCTCTACTTCCCCAGTGTGGGGCTTACATGTGCGCACCAGCTTGCCCAGTCAGGATGGATCTTCAAACCTTGGGAATCCAGTGCCATGACATGTACAGAGACAAGAAGAGACCCTTGGAGTCAGTCTCCCTAGGGCCCGGGTCCCCAGCAGCAGCTGGTGAGCCTGAGCCTCTCTGTAAAGTGGAAAAGTCCCCTTGTCCTGCATTGGCTTTAGGTTGCTGGAAGGGACGTGTGACGTGCAGTGTCTGACAGTCTATAGTGGTCTCTAAGGAGCTAATGGCTTTCTGTCATCGTGAGGTTCATTCCTTACTGAAGTCACTCTTCCGGAGACCAAGGGGATCTAGGGGCTCGCTGGTTGTTTCCGGGTCCTGAGAAGCACTCGGAGACTCAGCTCCATCTAGTGTCCACATGGGGACACAGCCACCGCTAAGGTGCAGACCTTACTTTCCATAGCTGCATGGAAGCCCACAGTGAAGTCCATTCAGAGCGATCCTCCAGTGCTAATACTTGGGATTTCAAATCAAGTGCTGTACAAACCCAGTACTCTTAAGCATCAGTACATTCTGTCCTTAAAGGGACAGGTTTATGTAACAAACAGTTATAAGAAATGACATTGACTGCCAGATGTGGTGGTGTACGACTTTCATTCCAGCGCTGGGGACAGAGGCAAAGGCAGATCTCTGTGAATTCTAGGCCAGCCAGGGCTGCACAGTAAGACCCCATATCAACAAAAAGTTGACCTTGACTAAGAGATTACCAGTGCTAGGAACAACCCTAAGTTCTTGAATTGTGCATGCTCATTTCACGCACCCCAGTGTCATGAAATGGTGGTGTTTGCTTCATTTTAGAGGGACAGAGAGATGAAATAAAATCTGTCACTCTGAGGGGAAGTGGCCCCTGTTAGGATGCCCATGTCCCAATGGCTGTCCTATGCAGGCAAGGACAACACCTACTGGAGCCCTTGGGCTATGAAAAGAGGAAATGATGGTGGGAGCGGGAGGTGAGGGTGAGGGTCTGGGAGGAGCTGAAAAGGGAGTGGGGTGTTATGTAATCAATATACATTGTACACACGTATGAAATTCTCAAAGAATGAGCAGAAACTATGGCAAAAGTCTTACCACTCTGCTGAGTGTAGGCTGGGTGAGGCAGAGATGAGGAGGGAGCCAGAAAAGGGGGTTCTTAGTGCTCCACTGGGGCTCAGGCTGGACTTGTGCTGCAGCCTGAGCATGGGAGTGACCAGAGAGGCCTCAGCAGCTGGGAGGTACTGACTGAGCTCTGGCTGTATGCCAGGCACTGGGATGTGGAGCAAGGCCAACAGCTGGACGACCACTGTTCTCGAGGACTCAGAACTCTCGAGAAGGTGGGTACGGAAGGCGGGTAAGGAGGAATGCTTTCTCACACACGGATTTATAACGGTCAAGCAGCAGGAAGATGGGGTTGCACGTGGATGAGCCCGAGCTGACGGGCAAGTGGGGACACAGGGTGAGGAGCATCAGCTTGGAGGAAGTGGATCAGGTAGCCTGTGAACCTGAGTGTAGAACAAGGAAAGGTTTGCTGGAGCCAGAGAGGGTTTGAAGGGAAGGGCTGTGGTCCAAGGGAGGGCTTCGGTGTCGGGGAAGGGTCGGCAGGATGGGAACTAACAGGGGCAGGACCGGACAAGCCAGAATCACAGTGCACACAGGCACGGGGAGTTCACAGATGGCCGTGGGAGGCGATCGCTGGGTTGAGCTGCCTTCTGGGAAAGGAAGGAGACAGCCTGTGGTCTGAGGAGAAGCGGGGCTTGAAGAAAGGTTGGTTGCTTTCTGTCGTAGGAGGGAGACTGAGACAGACGCACAGGCTGGGCGGGGGGCAGTTCTTAGAGGAACAGCAGAGCAAGGACACATGAAAAATGAAACAGGTTCGGCAGAGGCGTCGGGAGAAGGGGGACAAGGCAGTGAGAGATCTGGGCAAGCTCAGGGGAGAGGGGTGAGATGGGGAGCAGAGAGACAGAGCTGGTGCTGACTGCTTGGGGTGGCCAGACGAGCGGGAAGTGAGGCTTCACAAGGTCCACTGAGGGCCGGAGGAAGGCAGAAGACTGGGATAGCGGGCAGGGTGGGCTTGCTGAGTTTCTGAAGGTCAAAGGCCAAGTGCGGGGAGCCAGAGCAAAGGAGCTCCCTGAGGGCATCCTGGAGGCTACTAAACCTGGGGACCAAGTTGGGAAGGAGGGAAAAGGAGCCCGAAGAGGCCAAGCATGCTGAGAGAAGGGCAGAATTCATGGTGGGTCCAAGAACAAGGTATGTGTGGACCAGAGCTGAGGTGGAGGGCTCTCAAGGTACTGGCCAGGGAAAGATTTCTGAGGAAGATCTCAGGAGTCACCCCTAAGACAAGTGCTCAGTGTAGCTGAGGGAGCGTGCCTCTGAAGGAAGAGGGGTCAAGGCTGGTCCTGGACAGAGCAGCCGGGGTAAGAGCGGGTGGGGCCTTCAGTGGAGGCAGGAGGAGGCAGAAGACAGAGCCACCCAGGGGACCCTGTCCTTGTCACCCAGTTTCAAAGAGATTGTGTATCTTGCATGTGTAATGAGAAAGCTCAGTAGGTGAACCGGTGAAGGACCCAGTCAGAGAATTTCAGAAATCAGGGACTGCCAGCCAAGCCGGCATAGACAGCCAGCGAAGCTTCCCACCAAGCCGTTGCACCCAAGGTCGGAGAGAAACGTGGACAGCAGATACAACCATACTGTGCTGCTTTTAATTACGAAAGATGTAAAATGATGCATTATAAAACTTGGAAGCTACTTTATACAAAGTCCAATCTTTCAATATTGCTTAACAAAGGGCCGGGAGCTGGGACGCTGGCAGGAAGTCGGATTAGCTGCTGGGATGGCCCCATCCTGGAGCGGTGGCAATGCTGGGAACCATCTGTGCATAAATCAGAAGAGCCCTGGAGAGAGCGAACAGGAAACGTCTTCAGATACGCGCACGAGCATGAATACACCACTTTTCAGCTCAGAGGATACAGTAGACTTAGAAGGGAGCAGGGCAAAGGAGAACCGATCTTTGACAGGATCAAAACCTTTCTCCTCACACTCACATTCTAGAACCCACGACCACTACACAGCAGGAAAAAACGAGTACAGCTGGTGTGATGAAGTTAAACATTGAAAAGGAGGTTTGGGGAAGCCTGTAGCCACTGCAACGCTGAGGCCTACGACAGGCTTGTCCCAAAGGCGGCAGCAGCGAGTGCAGGCTTGCATGGCTGGGGTAAGGGGACACTGTCTCCTGGCATCCCCGATACCGCCTAGACAAGGTGGGCTCTCCAGTGGCTTAAAGCATCTCCCATGGAAAGATCAGGCTGGTGGGCCTAACAGCAGATTTCATTCAGTGCTACATTGCATTGTCTTTTTATGTACTTCCCCATCGGCTGGAAAATACCCCAGGGGCAGGGCAACTCAGGGTATGGGGTCTTGGGGTCTCCTATTACAGCGCAGTCTTCCCCTGATGCAATGATCTCACGGATAAGGCACAATACAGGGAACAGACTGAGCTGGGACCCCCTTTCTCTAAACTCTGCCATCATCTCTGCCTGAAGGCTGAGATCTGATTTCAGGGGCCCCTAACCGAGGAGCTGGCTTTGGTGGCACGGTAGGGTGCCGGCCAGCATGAAGAGTGCAGAGTGACTAGAGTCCCTCTGTCTGGGATCTCAGGCACAAAGCATATGAGAGTTCCACTGGAAACGGGGCTCACAAGCAGAGGCCAGTGGCATCTTCCGGGGGTGGAATCGGGTAGACAGGATCTAATTTGGTTTCCCACTTCAACAGCAGAGACTGAGGTCAAAGGGAACATGAAATTCTTGGGTCCTAGAGGAAGGAGGAGTATGGCACCATCAGGGCTGTTTGAAGGATCACAGGGAAGGCCTGAGAAGAGCCGATGCAGTCATGGTGAGGAGAGGTGCAGAGCAGCTGCCTGTCTGAGGGGTCCTCTTGCCACAGGCACAGATGTGGCAGCTTCTTTCTCCTTCATCCTTGCCTGCCCGGGTGGAAACGGTCATCGAGCCTCAGGAAGGGTAGCAGCTGTCAAGCAAAGACTCCCCTTTGGGGTGCCTTCCCCTCCCCCATCTCCTCATGCCTGGCTCCTCCCCTGCACGCTATGTGGCGGCACCACTTTGCCCCCTCAGGGCTGGAGGCAGTGGTGGTAGAAGCTGGTCCAATTACTGTGTGACATGGTGTTAATGAACAGCCAGAGCCCCAGGAGTCAGGCTCATTCACTAGAAACTTGTTTCCTAACCTCAAAGTATGCACCTCTATTTTAGGCAATTTAGAACAAAACATGGATCTGAGTAGGAAGATTTTGCTGTGGGGGCCTAGTGAAGATCCCAGGTCTCCTGCACTTAGGGGCTTTGGTGTGCTCAGTCATTCTGGATGATTCCCACCTAGCTGCTGAGGGACACAATCCCAAGAGGATGGGTACAGAGCCTAGTGACGGATGTGGTCATCTCGTGTGTTAAGGCATACTCAAGTGAGTATGAATCAAGGCACCAGGATGAGAAGGGGAGCGCTGAGCTTAAGCAGGGACTAGAGATAGCTCCAGGTCGGACTGCCCACCCACGGCTGGGCGCCACACCCAGTCACACAGCACTCACTTCTACCAGGCACTGGTAGGCACTAGGGGTTCAAGAAGGAACAAGGCACAGTTTCTGCCCTCTCGGAGCTTACAGTCTAGTGGGATCGACTCAACAGAGGACGCTGGGGAAGGAAAGGGCAGTTCAGCTGCTCTGCACTGACAGGAGTCCCAGCAGCTCCATCCGGTGGGGCTGCAGGGTGGCCGGCCTAGGCTGGAGGACATCTTGTGCAGGACCCACCCACAGCCTCCCAGAAGGAGCACTGCCTCTTCAGACTCTATTTCCAGGGAACTTTCCTTCAGCGAGCAAGTGTGTCTCCCAAGTACAGGGAAGCAGCAGAAGAGAGGTCACAGACTGGGAGAAGGCAAAGCAAGCTCCATTTGTCTCTCTACAGCCTGCCCTGGGACGGGCGGTTAGGCTTCTTCGTTTTCATTACACCAGCGGGCAGAGCAATGGCTAGGCCCAGAATATTCACCAGCTGGAGGGTGCCTGGCCTTGGTGGGCAGATAGAAAGGCATCATGGTGCTCTGGTACCATTGTGTGACGCTGCACCAACTCCGCAGGCCTGTGGCCTCCCCAGGACTCCTACGCTGGGTCCCATCTCCAGTGCTGACTGGGATCTGTGGATGCTATGGAGGCTACCTGTCACACAGCACTGTCTACATGGACACACGGACTAGACGGCCAACAGAAAGAATAAAGGGTGACAGTGCAGCTTCCCAGTCGTCAGAAGCTCCCAAGTAGCTGGCTTGCAAGCAGTACAACTGGGGCCACAGGCCGGAGAGGCAGGCTGCAGCTGTGTCTAGAAAAGCCATGACATCTGAGCTAGGACGGCAGTGGAGAGCCTGGACAGCAGGGCTCCCTCCATGCGGATGGCTGATGTCGGTGTTTGCTGCCTCCGTTCTAGCCTCCGTTCTGGCCGTTTCAGTCCCCTGCTCACTGTATTTAGCTCAGAGCCGGTCAGCTCGAAACGTCTCCTCCACAGAGGGGTCCAGCAGGCCCATGTTAGAGTCACTTAACATGCTGAGTCCATCCAGGCTCAAGGGTTCGATCTGCAGCTCCTCTTCCAATGGAAAGGGAGTGTCCATGTCCAGGCTGACCTCGGGCATGCCCGACAGCCCCCCACTAAGGCCTTTGAACAGGCTGGTGCTTGTGTCTTCTGAAAGGAACAGAGAGGACATTCAGAGACAGGAGGACTCTGAAGAGTAACAGTCCCCAGCAGCCTGTCCTGCCGTCTTCCCAGACAGGCCAGCGAACATCACCTACTGGACCACTCCTAGGCCCACAGCTCTCACCCCTGGAATCAGCATTTTTCTTTTGGACAGGGTCTCCTTCTGTCTGTAGCCCAGGTTGGCCTCAAATTCAAGGAACCCTCCTGTCTCAGCTTCCCAAGGGCTTGAATTACAGACATGCGCTGCCGTGCCCAACTAAGTCTTTGGTTTCTTGTAGTCCCCCCGCCCCCTCCTTCTGAACGGTTTTTAGTCACCCGAGACCAACTATTTCAGAAACGTGTTGATCACCAGGACTGTCCTCACTGCCTGCCTCCGTCTCTACGGCTGCCCACCTGCATCTTCAAGTCTGATAGAGTCAGGGGGGTTGTTTCACTTACAGAGTGCGGTATGATCTAAACTGTCTTTCGGAGGTCAGCACACTGAGAGGAGACTAACAAGAAGCTGAGGGGTGGCGCGCACTCACCTGTCAGGATGCTGTTTGGGAAGTTCCCACAGTTGGAATACGGGTTTGGTCTCAAGTGAAAAGAGTCGTGTGGCTCTCGGGGACTCGGCTGCACCAAGGGCACCTGGAAGCATCAAAGCCACAGTGGGCAAGCACTCTGCTTCCGAGGTGTGTGTGAACACGTGCAGCGTGCCCCACACTGTCCCACACTCCCTTCTGCCTAGGATCCCGGAAGGCTGTGTGTGATAACACAGGCAGAACCCTCCCTGGGTATCAGAAGGTCAGTGAGGACCACAGTGGGGATGGCTTTTCTCTGCCCATACACTCCTGCTACATGACCCCAGGAGACACCAGTGGCCACAGTTTCAGATTCTCTCTGAGTCTCAGATATTCCCACTCCTCAGCCTCACTGAGGCATGTGGGAGCCCATCAGAGTCCCTCTGTGCTCAAGGAACAGTGGGCGCTCTGGCTTCTGGGTAAGTGTGAGAGTGAAAACCTTCCCTTCACACCTGGCCAGCACCTCTCTAGACAAAGCCTCTGAGGTCTACTGAGAAATAGGGTCTGATTTAGGAATTTTTGCTGAAATTCATTTTCTAGACTATTTTTTTTAAAAAAAAAAATCTCAAAAGAAAAAACACCAACACTTTTGAGGGAAGTGCTGGTCCTCACCTAGCCTGATAGGGCTTTTCATAAAACAGTGAGATAGGCACAGTGGGTGCCACAGGGCTTGCCTGGCGTGTGTGAGACCCTGGGTCTGGCGGCAAGCACCACAAAATCCAAAACAGTAACAGCAACAGAACGCCAGAGAGGTGAGGACTGCTCCTCCTGCCCCAAGGACTCAGTACAGGTACTTGGCTATAGCTAGCTTTATTTACGTTACTATTACTAAGTTCTGGAGGTGGGTCAATCCTCCCTTCTCTTTTTAATCCATCCTGGGGCCTGGCCTATCTTTACTAAATACTATTAAAAACACAAAAGCAAAAGAAAGTGGCTGAATGAAAATACCCTGGGGAAGGAACTTCCAGGCCCAATCCTGAGCCAAGTTCTTCTAGAAGGTCATGCACTAAACTGGGCATTGCACCAGCCCAGACACCGTGCTACGCTTCTTTCTAACTGCTAGTGCAGCCAGGGCTGGCCTCCTTGTCGTCCAGACTCCCCAGCAAAGCAGCTTATCAGTTAGCTGATAGGGCCCTTGTGTGTAGATATGCACGTGTGTGTGTGTCAATGTTCATTAGTCAGCTATGGACCCTTGTGTGTAGATATGCACGTGTGTGTGTCAATGTTCATTAGTCAGCTATGGACCCTTGTGTGTAGATATGCACGTGTGTGTGTCAATGTTCATTAGTCAGCTATGGACCCTTGTGTGTAGATATGCACGTGTGTGTGTCAATGTTCATTAGTCAGCTATGGACCCTTGTGTGTAGATATGCACAAGTGTGTGTCAATGTTCATCAGTCAGCTGCTACGGACCCTTGTGTGTAGATATGCACACGTGTGTGTGTCAATGTTCATCAGTCAGCTATGGACCCTTGTGTGTAGATATGCACGAGTGTGTGTCAATGTTCATCAGTCAGCTGCTACGGACCCTTGTGTGTAGATATGCACACGTGTGTGTCAATGTTCATTAGTCAGCTATGGTCCCTTGTGTGTAGATATGCACATGTGTGTGTCAATGTTCATTAGTCAGCTATGGACCCTTGTGTGTAGATATGCACGAGTGTGTGTCAATGTTCATCAGTCAGCTGCTACGGACCCTTGTGTGTAGATATGCACATGTGTGTGTCAATGTTCATTAGTCAGCTATGGACCCTTGTGTGTAGATATGCACGAGTGTGTGTCAATGTTCATCAGTCAGCTGCTACGGACCCTTGTGTGTAGATATGCACACGTGTGTGTCAATGTTCATTAGTCAGCTATGGTCCCTTGTGTGTAGATATGCACATGTGTGTGTCAATGTTCATTAGTCAGCTATGGACCTTTGTGTGTAGATATGCACGAGTGTGTGTCAATGTTCATCAGTCAGCTGCTACGGACCCTTGTGTGTAGATATGCACATGTGTGTGTCAATGTTCATTAGTCAGCTATGGACCCTTGTGTGTAGATATGCACATGTGTGTGTCAATGTTCATTAGTCAGCCATGATCCCTGCAGGTGTATATGTACACGTGTATTGTGTGTACCTTGGGTGCTATTCCACAAGGCCATCCACCTTTTGAATTTAAGACAGAGTCTCTCACTGGCCTGGAACTCATCAGCTAAACTTGACTAGCTAGCCCGAAAGCCCCAGAGATGCATCTGTCCTTGCCTTTCCAGTTGATAGGATTACAAGTATGTACAATCACACCAAGAATTTCTTTCTTTTCTCTTTTGTTTTTAAAAGATTTATTTTTATGTGTAAGTGTTTGCCTCCATATATTTTGTGCACCACATGCATGCCTGGTGTCTGAGGAGGCCAGAAGAGGGCACTGGATGCCCTGGAACTGGAATTACAGATGGCTGTAAGCTGTTATGTGGGTGCTGGGACTCAAACCTGGGTCCTCTATGAGAGCAGCCCCTGCTCTTATCTGTTGAGCCATCCCTCAGTCTCCCCTCCCCGCTTTTGAAAGGGGATCTCATTATGTAGCCCTGGTTGGTCTGGAACGTCTATGTACACAAAGTTGACCACAAACTCCCAGAAATCCGCCTCCCTCTACCTCCCAAATGCTGGGGTCAACAGTGTGCACCACTACACCTGGCATCTATTTCCTTTTTAGATGTAGGTTTCCGGGGTGAAACTCAAGTCCTGTGCTTTATTATTAAACTCTTTCTCTAACCCCGTGACGAGAGTGCTATCAAAATCCACCACTGTTCAAACAGTCCTCTGCTGAGACCTGACCCCACACACGGCATGAGGCAGCCTCACCAGGACTGAGGAAGAGGAAGACGAAAGGGTCTCCTGGCCACGGGACACAACTGGAACAGAAGGGAGCCTCGTCTCTTACACACAGAACAGCCTTGGTGGTGCATTTTACACCTCGGGAAAGACAGGCAGGAGTGGTCCTTACCTGTTGAGGAAAGGCAGGGTTGGACCTCAGAGGCTGTTGGTCAAAGCCCACATCTGGGAAGAAGTTGGTCAGAGATGAGCCCTTTGGGAAATAAGGAGGTCACTAGAGTTGGAGTTGGTTCAGGGTGAAGTAAGCACCCCACCTCACCATGTCCCCAAGGCCTTACCTGGGCAGCGAGGAGCTGGAAGTCCGACTGTGGCAGGGAGGAGGCTGCCTGGGGCTGGTGGGCAGGGGGCTCCTGGGCATGGGGCTGCTGCAGGAGCGGCTGAGGCAGCTCCTTGGGTGTGGGGTAAGGGGGCGGTGGAGACACTTGGGCTTGAGTTTCTGTGGGCAGGAAGGAAAGCGGGCTTTGCTCTGAGGAAACCATCTGTGAAATAAACCAAGTGACGCATTAGCTTCCCAGTAATAAGGTCCTTCTTTGGCTTAGGAGAGTGGAGAAAAGAGGAGCGCCCGAGCTCCCCGGCATGCTGAGATGGCCGGCCTCTGCTCCTCTGAAGCATATCTCAGTTTTATGCCCCTGAAAGCATTTCCTATCAGTGACATTTCTATTGTTTAAACGAACAAGAATACAGGCAATTTCCTGTTTTCTCAGTGACTATAATGTCTTGCTTGCTATTGAAGCCACAGCTGCTGGAGAGATGGAAGACTGAAAAGGTACCTATCTGTGCTACCATCTAAACTAAAGCAAGACACTAACCCAACACTACCAACAGTGGACACCAACACACAGTACCCCAACTGTGAACACCACCAAAGGGAGGAGAGGGTAATGGGAGAAGAGAGAACGGCAACAATCTGTGAGACAGCAGAACCGACCGAGAAGGCCACGAGTGCTGTGGGATGTTCTGTATGGCAAATGTGTTGCTAATTAGTCAATAAATAAAACACTGATTGGCCATTGGCTAGGCAGGAAGTGTAGGCGGGACAAGGAGGAGAATAAAGCTGGGAAGTGGAAGGCTGAGTCAGAGAGACACTGCCAGCCACCACGATGACAAACAGCATGTGAAGATGCCGGTAAGCCACGAGCCACATGGCAAGGTATAGATTTATAGAAATGGATTAATTTAAGCAGTAAGAACAGTTAGCAAGAAGCCTGCCATGGCCATACAGTTTGTAAGCAATATAAGTCTCTGTGTTTGCTTGGTTGGGTCTGAGTGGCTGTGGGACTGGCGGGTGACAGAGATTTGTCCTGACTGTGGGCCAGGCAGGAAAACTCAAGCTACACACGAGTCAAGTTGTCATCAGAGAAAACCCAGAGCTGATCTGAGTCATGTGACCCTCTCCCTCGAGAGCTCCAGGCTTGGGGACAGTAGGGAGCAGGGACCGACGTTAACCCAGGAGGGTCTGGCCAGAGTTTCTGTGAGGGGTGACTAGCTGCCCTCCCTGATGCTGGCCAGGGCAGTGGAGGCTGGCTCTGCAGAGAGTAAAGTAAGGTCTCTGCATGCCGCAGGTGAGCTATCTACCTCCGACTTGGCTCCCAGAGACTGCTCTCTAGACACAAACCCAAGTACCAAACAGTATAGTGTTGCTCAAGGACTTTAAACCAGCCTGCGACTTCTCTAGAGAGAAGTACTAGAGCCTCTGACAGAAGCTCCCCACAGACATGAGAGACGGTCTGTCATGAGGTATGTGCCTCCGCAAGCTCCTACTATCACAGCTGCCTGTCAGCAATGCAGTGTCTTGTTCTTAAATGGGAGGAGAGAACCAAGAACTGTCCGAGCACCTCATTTCCAGGTGGGCAGAGTACTGGCATGATCATCAGAGCCCAAACTGACACAGACCAGGAACATGGGAAGGAAGAAGTAAGGGAGAAAGTAAATTTACTATGGTAACATTTAGGCCATTTAAGAAAGGCTTACCTTGGCCTGGTGTGGTAGTGCACACCTTTAAGCCCAGCACTTGTGAGGCAGAGGGAGGCACATCTCTGAGGCCAGCCTGGTCTACAGAGAGAGTTCCAGGACAGCCAGGGCTACACAGAGAAACCCTGTCTCAAAAACTAAAAATAAATAAACAAATATAAGAAGGAAAAATGAATGAATGAGAAGTGAGAGAAGAAATATGGGCATTAGAGAAAAATTTCATGATGTTCAGCATTTGTTCAACAGGAATTCCAGAGGGAATGGAGAAAAATCAAGAGAAATGTCATTGAAGAAATAATTAAAATTCCCAGAAACGATAGACATAAGTTTCCAGACAAAAGAAACTCAGCGAACCTCCAGCCTCATGCCAAGCCACATTATCTCAAAGTTTCACAATACTGGAGACCAGAAGGACTATCCTAGATGCCTCCAGAGGCATGAAGGAGATGCCATTCCAAGTCTGGAGGAGATCAGTCAATACCTCTAAAGTCCCAGAGGGAAGTAGCTCAACTTAGAGTTCTCTATCTAGCCCAACGATTAACTAAATGGAAGGCATTTTATAGTCATGCAAGGCACCTGTGCTCTTTTCCCCAAGTTTTACAGAAGATCTGTTGTGAAATGTGGTAAGATTATTCTAGTACCAGAGTTTGGGCCTGAATTAGCAACAACGAAGGGCAGGACACTGACATCTGGGAGCAAACGAGCAAACGATCACTTCGTTATTTCATCGTGTACTATGGGTGTCAAGTCTGACTACACAGACACCACATATTGTTCTAAGTGAAATGATAATAAAGGAGCAGACTGAGTAAGGTGTGTGAAAGGGGCTGTGGGAGTGTTGAAAGAAAGCTAGATCCCAATCTTGGATGGCAGGATGTCTTTAGATAATGCTTAACAGCAAAAACCGAGAAGAAAGTAAGCACGAAATAACATGTTTATAGCAAAGAGATTAACTAAAAGGGTTGGAAACAGCCAACTCCGGGCAGTGAAGCCTGTGGTTAATGGTTAGGGAAGACAAGCCCTTCAGAACTATTTGTCTTTTGAAACTATATGCATGAGTAAAATTTTTTTAAGCCTAAAAATTAAATAATAAATAAAAATATTAGAGAGTCAATGTTCTCTACCCTTAAAATGTAGCTAGAAAGCAAGATTACTTTTATAGCTCATAAAATAATCTCACAAAGAAAAACTAAAAGGAATCCAACACCATTTTTGAGGGAAGACAGGGTTTCTCTATGTAGCTCTGGCTGTCCTGGATCTTACTCTGTAGACCAGGCTGGCCTCGAACTCACAGAGATCCACCTGCCTCTGCTTCCCGAGTACTGGGATTAAAGGTGTGCACCAACACCACCCAGCAATCCAACAGCATTTAAAAAAATTAAACATTTTTAAAAATTCCCAAATGCTGTCTCATCTTCCCCGGAAGAAACAGCTCCCACTCCCAGCATCCCATCCCCAGTAACTGGCAGAGTGACTAATAACCAGATCATGTAACTTCTTCCCTTGTGTTCTACCAACTCCTCTCTGCAAACCATTACTCATTTACATGAAGCAGTGAGTAGTTAATGGTGCTGTAACGTATCTAGGGTGTGGTAAATGGGCCAAAATATATTTACCAGTGATAATGAGGAGGAGGAACGCCCTAAGAGTTGAGAATAAAAACAGTCAGAAAATCCAACGTGACACCCCTCTACTCCTGTAGTGGCAGTGACCCCCAAACAGGTCTCCTTCTAAGCAGACTCCTCCTCATAGCTAGTAGTTCACAAAATGAACAAGAGGAGTGCTTCTCAGGTGGGTCACAGGAGGAGGAAGAGGGTTAATGCACCACGGAAGTGCCAGAACACCCAGTGTTCGGGGCTTTTCTCTGGGGCTTGCAGGAGTTACTAGGTCAATGGTTGAGTTTCCGTGCACAGTTTGTGATTTTAACCTGGTTCCCCTGAATTGCCTTTCATCTTTCACACCCCACCTCTTCCCCCAGCCCCAACGTCACGAGTTAATGACTACAGATTCTTTAGTATTTGCTTAAGGGCAATAAATATCACAAGACGGCTATTAGAAAATCGTTAATGCATCCTGACTCACGCACACCTCTGCTACTTAGTTTAGGAATACGACAGAAGTGAGTATATTGCAGTCTCGGGGATGCGCTGTGTAATAACAATGGACCAGGCCCGAATGGAGGAGGTTCTAAAGTCGTCTTCACCTGGGAGGCAGGATACGGGTTCAGTGGGCTGCTTGAAGAGAGCTGTCTGCTGAAACCCTGGTGCACTTCAGGGCCCGGGGAGAGCGTGAGGGGGCTCACTGGAGGCTGCCTGCGCCGGGAGGGGCCGCTCAGGGCTGTGGTGGAAAGAGACGGGTTGCTAAGGGAGAAGAGTCTAAGCGACGGGTGAAGAGCGGACGCACTGGCCACAGATGTCTGTGGGTGGCTATTGAGGGACGAGGAGAGCGTAATCTTATTGAGTGTGGCTTGGATGGAAGGGTTACTTCGAGAACTCTGGAGACCTGCAAGATAACAAATGACAAGTTTCTTGTTAGGACTTCAGATCACAGCTTTTGTTTCCCCAAGAGTAAAGCCAACTCCCCACTAGCTAGGTGATGACTGTGTGTGTGTGTGTGTGTGTGTGTAGAAGTCTCTGGGCAGCTCTCCTACTGAAAATGACTGGGGTGTACTAATGAAAAGGAAAGGAAACAGCATACATTTATTGCTTCCAAAGAGGAAAAATGCTGAGAAAACAGCCCCGGGGAAGCTGGAGCAGGTGAGTAGCAGTGAGCTCTGCTCCACCTCGGGGAAAGGAGCCTGAGGCTACACAACCCTCGATTTACAGCCCTTAAGGCATGTGCCCCGTCACATGGCCTGGATCCTCCATGACCATCGGTAAACATGTCCCCACACCCCACCTAGACCTCTTGGCCTTACAGTCCCTCACTCTTGATTTTGGCCTCTTCATAAGCTGTCTGCTAACAGTGTTTCCAAACTCAGGGAAAAGATGTTTCTGACAGTCCTGTTCCTTTGAGATGCAGCGAAGAGAGGAGTTCCAGGAAGCTGGGAGCCCGTTCTGTGCCCCACTGGACCGTGGCACTCAAGCCCAGACGGAATGACTCCATCCCGTGAACAAGAAAGCTGCTGCTGCTGCATGTATTTTAACAATGCCACAGCCATGGTTAGTTCAGTCCACCGCTCTTGTGCTAAAAGCTGGGAAGCAGAAATGTGTGTTTATGTTGATCAAAATTTGTTTGTGGGGGTCAGGATAGCTCAGTGGCAGAGCACTCGCCTGGAATTCTTGAGGCCCTAGGCAAAATCTCTAGTACCATGAGCAAAACCAAGCCAAACCAAAGCAGAAACAAGTAAGAACAGCCGTCTGCAATCCTAGCCCTTGAGGGGCAGAGGCAGGAGAACCAGGAGTTCAGATCTGCTGGCTGGAGGCCAGCCAGGGACACATGAGAATGTCTCAAAAAAAACCCAACCCAACCAAACCCAAACCAGGGCCAGCCAAATGCTCACTCAGTAAAGGCCCTTGGTTCCTTGACTTCTACATGTGTACTGTGCTTGCACGTGCACACACGCACACCAAGTAAAACTATAACAAAAAGAAAAAACTGATAAAAATTATGGAAATGAAGAAATTACAAAATCAACTACTTTAGCTGGCAAAATTATGATGATTTAATTAAATTATTATTATTTTTTAACGGAGACAGGGTATTTATCAGGTAGACCAGGCCTGAGTAGAACCTGATTTGTAGCAGAGGATGACCTTGAACTCTTGAAATTCCTGCTTCTACATCACAACTGCTTGGAATGCAGGTGTGGAACACCATACCTAATACAAAACTACTAATTTTAGGAATGCTTATCTACTTAGTATGTAAGGTGTGTGTGGTGGCACACGAGCCATGGCCCACGTGGCGGTCAGAGGACAATTCTGTGGAGTCAGCTCTCTCCATCCACCTTTATGTTGGTTCTGAGGATTAAACTCAGGTGGCCAGGCTTGGCAACAAGGGCTTTTATCTACTGAGCCATTTCACAGCCCGAAAAAATCCTTTCAGAGTTAGAAATGATGGTTACGGTAGACTCCTGATAGTTATCCCACCACTCAGTCAATGAGAACAGGAGACCCAGGAGCTTGAATAGTAAGCAGAGCTGAAAGTCTGAACGCTGATTATAAAAGAAGCCTCCTTCAGAAAGAAAGCTTAACTAGTTTTCAAAAACAAGTGTACTGGGCCTTTTAAGACAAGTAGCTCAGGCCAGCCTGGAACTCGTGATGCATCTGCCTTAGCTTTTTACATTTTTAGGATCTATACTTAAAATATTTTCATGTGTAGGAATGCTTGTCTACACATATATATGAGCACCATGGGCATGCCTGGTGTTGGTGGAGCCCGAAAGAGCATTGGATTCCCTGGAACTGCAGTTACAGGGGATTATGAGCCATCGTGTGGATGCTGGGAACTGAACCTGGGTTCTTTGCACAGAGTAGCAAGTGCTCTTAACCAACGGGCCATTTCTGTAGCCTCTGTACCACACACTTTAAGGTGTGCATGACACTACAGAGCTAGACACTTATCTATGGTCTTCTGAATCAAATGATGCGTTCTGAAGAAGGTGACAGTAAATGACTGAACACGAGGTTTTGGCTAGAAGCAATGGGTAAAGCCTACAGGTGGCAGCTTCCTCAAGACCCCAGGGAGCTATGGGGGATGTTGTTTTGTTTCAGGGACCCTGGGCATCATTGCTCACTGAGAATTCATCTAAAAGGGGACTTGCCCAGGCTGAGTCTAGAACTCTCAAAGGGTTTAAGAGTTCCTGTTGTGAAACAAATCAAAGAAACGCAGAGCTAAGAGACTGGTGTCTTCTTAAAGAGTATCCCAGGTCCTCCAGAACATCTGGAAACACCCTGCATTCAAGACATTGTCATGGTGAGTTTGCCCATGTGTAACTTGATTTCTAAAAACTCAAAACTCAGTCTTACGAAATAAAAGATGGTTTATTAGTAGATGCCACCCCCTCCAAAAACAAAACAAAAACATCTCCTAAAACAAAAATAAAGGTGGTCTCTTCAACCAGTTGTGCAAAACGGAATCCACGCTGCTCAGCAGAAGTGCCATGGCACCACTGGAGACCTGGCAGGGAACCCTAAGGGGCCACTCCCAGGTGGGCAGGCTCTGCTCTGCCCGCCGAGTCTCACTGAACTCGAAAACCAGAAACCACTTCCTCCACCTACAGACTATCACTGAGGAACCCTTCCAGATGGAACATTCCACAGCAGTGCCTGAACTGGGGCTGCACCACACCACCAGAGGAGGGAGTGCCGCCTGCTCTGGGTGACAGGAGCAGTGTTGGTTCAACACGGAGTCAACACAGGGTCTGCGCTGGGGACAATCAAGCCTTCACGGCGACCCCACATTACAAGTTACATGACTCCAGCCAGCACCGCGTCCGTAAGCACTTGAATATTGCTGAACTGTAGTAGATTTCTACTTTAAGTATAAGTGTTTTCATCATGCCCACTGTACATTTTGTAAAATTGAAAATATTGTCCTTCTGAAATCCAGTGGGAACTGGAGAGAGCTAAGGAAATGGATTAAATGATAAAAGATCACCATATGCTGATAAGAACTGCTAGCGTTGTTCAGTTGGCATGGAACAGCACCTATGTCTCTACTCCCAAACACTCCTCCCCAAGCTCTCTGCATACATGGGCTTGTGCAGACAACGAAGAACGAGGAGCAGCTGAACTGTTCCAATGCTTGTCAGACAAGCAGAACTGGGACCCCAGAGCAGACACTAACCAGTATGAAGGACACTATCATATGTCACTGAGATGTGGTCACTCTCACCGAAAAATGCACCAAAGAGACACACCAGGGGACACGGCTAAGGTCCTTTCTACAGGGAAGTACTTACCAGAGGAGTTTCTTATCCCCAGGTGAGTCATAGCAGCTGGAAGATTGCCCACACTGTTCCCCACACTCATGCTCCCAAAGTGGTGGTCGCTGGTGTCCAGGGAGGCTGGGAGGGGTGCTGAGTAGTGGAGGTTGGTTAGATCTGGTAATGACCCTCCGGTGTTCAGGGTCCCCAGGAACGGGGAGAGGCCGATGTTTTGGCCATTATGCGGGAAAGCACTACAAGGAAGGAAGGAGGATTACTTTCTACAATGCGTTTGGCTGTTGGAGAATGGGACACACAGGATGCCCTTTCCCCATCAGGAATGCAGTCTCTGGAGACCCTGCCTCTCCTGAGAGAGTGGTCATCAGCTGACCCTCGCTGGTGAAATGGGACAGACGACCTCACCCATGCTTCCCTTACGGGGTGTTCCCAGATCAGTTCAGATTATGAATGCTGAAAGTTCTCTCACTGCATAAAATGTGAGATGTTACGGCATGTTTAGAGTTCTTTTTGCTAGCTTTCTAAATTATTTTTGCTACCAAAATCACACAAAAAAAGCAACAATATACCTCCCAGGATATACTGTTTTGATTACATTTCCATAAACTTTAAAAACATAACAATTTTCATTTTTTAAAGATTTGCTTTCTTTTTATTTATGCCTATGTGTGTGCATGTGTGCACTCACGTGTGTGCACTCACGTGTGTGCACTCACGTGTGTGCACTCGAGTGCACGCACACACAAGTGCATTGACAGAGGTGCAAGTGCCCTGGAAGGCCAGAAGAGAGTTGTGCTGGATAATATTTTGTTTGTTTTTTGAGACAGGGTTTCTCTGTGTAGTTTTGGAGCCTGTCCTGGATCTCACTCTGTAGACCAGGCTGTCCTTGAACTCACAGAGATCCCCCTGGCTCTGCCTCCCGAGGGCTGGGATTAAAGGCGTGCGCCACCGCTGCCAATTTCTTAACTGGTGCTTAATGGGGGAGGATCCAGCCCATTATGTATGGGGCCATCCCTGGGCTGGTGGTCCTGGGTTCCATGAGAAAGCAGACTGAGCAAACCAGGAAGCAGCACCCTCCACGGCCTCTGCATCAGCTCCTGCCTCCAGGTTCCTGCCCTGCTTGAGTTCCTGCCCTCACTGCTTTTGAGGATGAACTGTTGTTATATGGAACTGTGAGTGAAATAAACCCTTCCCTCCCCAAATTGCTTTTGGTCAAAGTGTTTCATCACAGCAATAGTAATCCTAACTAAGAAAGGGTGTTGGACCCCTAGCGCTGAAGTCACAAGTGGTTGTAGGTACCCATCCAGTCCTCTGTAGGAGCAGGCAGCAAGTGCCCTTTATCATTGAGCCATCTCTCCAGCCAAGTTTCCATAATCTTGAAAATAAGGAAACATATTGCCATTCATTTATTAAAACCACTGACTGGTCATTGTGTGCCAGGCCCAAGGCAGGCCCAGGAGGTACGATGAGCAAGTAAGGTGTATGCTCATGGTCGGGTCTGCCTTTGACATTTGTACAGCGGGGGCAGGGATGCAAGCTGCAAACGGAAGCTAGCATTGCATCTGATTTCATCTGTGTGTGCGTGGAGGGGGCGGGGAGTGCATACATGCAGAGGCCAGCGTAGGATGTCAGGTGTTCTGCTCGATGACTCTACTTTACTCCTTTGAGACAGGGTCTCTCTCTGGACCTGGAACTAGGAAGCCAGCAAGCCCCACTAATCCTCCTGTCTTCACTCCCAAAAGCAGCGGGGTTATAGGCATGTGTGCAGCCATACCCAGCTTTTCACGAGGAGACTGGGAATTTAAATTCAGCTTTCACAGCAAAAGCTCTTCTTACCCACTGAGCCTTCTCCCCAGCCCCTGCTTTAACTTTCCAAAGTTATAAACCAAAGAACAAACTTTTGTGTCTTGACAAAGCATACGTTTATAATAGCTTGGATTCAAATGTAGACTTTCTAGAATTCTTGGGGCCCTGCACTAGCACACACTGGGACAGGCAGCCCAATCCTCAGTCCATATTTCCTTTTCCTACCCAGCCCTGGTTTGCACTGGAAGGCAGGTATGTAGACATTGCACATACATGTGGACTGTGGGTCCCTGCAGACCCTTGGACTGTGTGCAGTTTGGGAGTGGGCCCTCTAAGGGACAAGGCTTCTTAGTCCTCGTATGAGGGAACCATATTCTTGGAGTCCACAGATGGAGCAGCATGATGATCAAGCAGGCAACTGTAACACGGCAGGAAGCATGCTGTGCTAGGAGTCAATAGGGTGGTACAACCAAGAGGTACAAGCAAAACCAGGCACAAAAGCTGGAGATGCCAAAGACAGGGAGAGTTGTAGCGAGGAAGGCTTTGCTAGGGATGTCACAGTGCTCGGGGAACCTCAAGATGCTTGGTGTGGCTGGGGTCAGTGCAAGTAGTACCGGTGTTGAGAGGTGAGGTGGGAGAGGCAGAAGGGAGAGGAAACACAGGGAAGACGCTGTTGGGATGAGTCAGTCTTGGACTGTAGGAGAGGGAGCCAAGTGCGAGCTAGAGAAGCTACTGTCGTCACAGTGGGAAAGACTCAAGGGGAAAGAGGGTGGCAGAAGAGATGGATCAGGAGGCTCTTGCAGTGACCCAGCCTGATCCAGGACAGAGCAGTGTGGCTGAAGAGACAGGAACAGCTGAAGCAAACCGCATGAGCCAGAGCGGGGAAGGAGTGATTCAGTCGACACAGCACATAGTGTGGAGCAGTTACGGGTGCAACCACTGGCCTCAGGGCCTGCAGGAGACCCCGACAAAGCATGGTCCTAAAGAGTGCAACTTAGGAAATCCAGCTTACTCCTGCAATAACAGAGCCTAATGGTATCTAGAATGGAGGGAGTGAGCAGCAGATGGGAGGAGGCTTCTGGAGGCACAGGAAGCTAAGTTTGAAAGCTAAAGAATTCAGGTGCACTAGGCAGGAAAACCATTTCAGGCGTAGGTCAAAGCAGGGGCAAAAAGGAGGCCTGAAGCACACTGTATGTCTAGGAACCGTGAAGACTGATGACCACTGACGGGTAAGTGCAGGAGGGCAGGAAGTGATGGAGGTGGGACTGGAGAAGTGGGCATAGAACACCCCAGGCTGGCAGAGTGCTGAGGGCAAGGACACCAGGGGAAATTTTCTTAGAATGGTTTCGGGGACAGATCTGGGAGGCAAAGAGCAGAGCCTGGAGGCAAAGGGGCAAGCGGTAACTGTGCTGAGTTAACAGACCAGAGCATGCAATGACATGGGAGCATGGGAACGGAGAAGTGGGGATGGATGCTGGAGGCATCTGGCCTGGGATAGCCACTCGCCGAGATGGGGGCCACTAGACCTGATGATAGACTGGGGGAAGGGCAGAAAGATGGGTGAGAGCATAAATCCTATCTTAGATACTTAGCTTTGGCTGCACAGGAGGACATGCAATTGGGATGTCCCTCACTGGGGGACACCCTAGAGGAGGTGACTCTTAGTCTGGTGGAATACTGAAATAATGGAAGCAGAAGCTGGGCTTCTTTCAAAAGTGTGGCTGGCTGGTGATGGGGCTCGGGAACTGTGGAATAATCTTTTTGAACACTGTGAGTATGTATTACTCTCATTGGTTAATAAAGAGCTGATTGGCTGATGACTAGGCAGGATTTTCAAGGCAGAGAGAACACTGAGAAGAAGGACGTTGGAGTCTCGGGGGTTGCAAGGAGATGCAGAGAAGGAGGAGATAAACTTGCCATACTGAGATAAGGTACTGAGCCATGTGGAAGAACATAAGATATAAATATGGGTTAATTAAAGCTCTAAGAGCTAGTTAGTAACAAGCCTAAGCTATCAGCTGAGCATTTATAACTAACAATAAGTCTCTGTGTGGTTATCTGGGAGCCAGCTGCGGGACAGGGCTGACTGCAGGGACACAGAAAAAGTCAGCTTACACTCAGGAGTTAAGTGCACTGGTTGCCCAGAAGACCCAAGTTTGCCAACATCTTCATGGTGGCTCAGAACCATCTGTAACTCCAGTTCCAGAGAATATGATGCCCTCTTTCAGCCTACAGCACATGGCATACACATGGTACACAGACATACATGCAAGCAAAACACCTGTACACATAAAATTGTGTGTGTGTGTGTGTGTGTGTCTGAGAATTCTAGACATCAGAGGGAACAATCGGTAGTGGAGAGAGGTCTCAGAAAAGCCAGTGCAGCAGAGGGCCAGGAACTGGAAGCGATGCACCTTGATCAGGAAGGTGCCCTGATGGAGAAGAGGCTGGGGAGAAGGAAGCTGTGGGAAGTGTCAGCAGCAGAAGGAAGCCGAGTGTGTGTTCCTCAACAGCCTCTTCTCTTTGTAAAAGGAACCAAGGAACTGGGCGAGGTTAACTGAAGGAGCTAGGGAGAACCTGGCAGTGGACGGGGTCAGGTGGACGAGTGAGGAAGAAAGGCTGCCGGAAGAAAACAACACGGAAACCTTATCTTCAGATGGCCGGATGTGTGGAACTGGCTACAGAGTCAAGATCAGGCACTAGAACATAAAACGGAGACAGTGGAGTAGCTCACTCAAGAGCAGGAGGGCCTCCTGTGTCAGCAGGCAGGAATAAAGGCTGAGACAGACACAAGAGTGGCCAGGTGGGTTGAGGACACCAGCAAAGAGGGAGACAGTGATGTGACCAATGTGAGCCTGGCCATTAGTGACATCAAAACAACTCTGTGGTTGAGAGAAATACAAACGGCTACTTCCTGAATGTTGCTACCATCACTCCAGTCCCCACTAGATCTGATGGAAGGCGAGCAATGTTCCTCCTGGTTCAGATCTCTCCAGTGAATTAAGTCGAGGTGTGATCTAACTACAGCCTCCTTACGCTCACCAGGGTCTTCGCAGGTGCTGTTCTCTCTGCCTGGGTCCCTCATGCCCTTTCTTCAGGCTGGATTCTGTCACCATTTCCCTATCAATGCCCACCTCCCTGCTGTGTTCCTCTGAGTTAACTGCTACCTCCTATGTGTGTCTCTAGAACACTGGCTCTTTACAAGCAGGGACTAACCTGTTCTGTTCACTATTGGATCTGGTGCCTACAATTAGGAGTCATTAACCATCCGCATGAACAGAACACTGATGGAATGCTATCTTTAACATAAAAGCAAGAAGGCAACTTCCTTTACGTAGCAGGTACTAGCTCTAGAGCTCTCCAGGGTTAACAGATTGCAGCCCCAGTTCTACAATGTAAGGCATTAGAGCCTGGAGTGTTGATTTGTCTAGGTGTCAGCCAAGACATGCTTTTAGTTAATTCATTATTATGTGTATGTGAGTGGTGTGTGGGTGTGGGTGCATGCACAGAGGCTGGAGGAAGAGGCTGGCTGTCCCGCATTAAATCATTCTCTGCCTTGTTTCCTTGACACTCTCTCATTGAACCCGGAACTAGGCTGGTGGTCAGCAAGTCCCAGCGATCCTCATGTTTCCGTCCCTTCCACAGTGCTGGATGCACACAACCATGCTCAGTTTCTTACATGGGTACCAGGGATTTGAACTCAGATCCTTATGCTTGCATAGAGAGCTCTCTTACCCTCAGAGTCCTCTCCTTAGGCCTCCCTCCCCCATTTTTTAAAGACAGGGTATTAATTATCCCAGGCTGGCCTCAAACTTGCAGAGGATGACCGCACACTTCAGCTCTTCCTGCACTCACCTCTGTAATGCTGGGACTGCAGATGTGCACAGTCATACCTAGTTCATACAGTGCTGGGGATGGGACCATGGCTTTGTGCATGCTGGGCAAGCACTCTGCTAACTGAGCTACAATCCTAGCTCCCAATGTTTTGGTTTTTAAAACTCTTGGCCCTGTCTGTAGGAAGGTCCTGCATCTCTGGATGGGCTGGCCTCTTTGTCCTGTCATGTTCCTAGATTTCTGTTGTTCTAAAGAGGTCAATTCTCTTCTCGTTTCTGTGGGCTATTAATTACAGGAGTTTATATTTAACTGACTAAAAAAGCATTCCAAGCTGTGGGCACTCAATGCCCGATGCACTGCTGTGAAACCATGGGAGAGTGCTGTGGGATGTTCTGTATGGCAAATGTGTTGCTAATTAGTCAATAAATAAAACACTGATTGGCCATTGGCTAGGCAGGAAGTGTAGGTGGGACAAGGAGGAGAATAAAGCTGGGAAGTGGAAGGCTGAGACAGAGAGACACTGCCAGCGCCACCATGACAAACAGCATGTGAAGATGCTGGTAAGCCACGAGCCACATGGCAAGGTATAGATTTATAGAAATGGATTAATTTAAGCTGTAAGAACAGTTAGCAAGAAGCCTGCCACGGCCATACAGTTTGTAAGCAATATAAGTCTCTGTGTTTACTTGGTTGGGTCTGAACGGCTGTGGGACTGGCAGGTGAGAGAGATTTGTCCTGACTGTGGGCCAGGCAGGAAAACTCAAGCTACAGGAGAGTTTGGAAACACTATTTAGGAGTGGCCAGAAGTTAGTTTAATTTACCCATAGATACTCTAAAATGGGTGTTCGTGTCAAGCTAGATCATGAAAAGGTCTCATTTTCAAATCACACTGTTTTGGTCCTAGGAAGACTCGCTGGCTTTGGTGCCATGCTCTGGGACTATACTGAGAGACACTGTGACAAACGCCATGCAGCTTTCTCATAGCTCTCTCAGGACACTGTCCAGCCGAGGGGTCCTCCCCAGGAAGTATGCACAGATCATCCAGCGGTTTCAAAGGCTGGGGGAACTGTGGCCCCCTTAACAGTAGTCTGTTGGGGTCCCCTACACCAGCCTCCTTTTGGGTATCAATACCCAGGCTTCACAACCCTTTCTGCCCCCTTAATCTCCCTTACTCTCATCTTCTCACAAACTTGTTACATCTGTTCACACCACAAGTATGTTATACTGTATGTGCTTTAATAATCTACGCAAAATCTTTAGGGAGTAAATTTGTATGTTACAAAATCCATTTATTAAGCTGGGTGTGGTGGCACACACTTTTAATCTCAGCACTTGGGAGGCAGGTACAGATTGATTTCTGTGAGTTCAAGGCCAGCCTAGTCTACATAGTGAGTTCAAGGTCAGCCAGGGTTACATAATGAGACTCCTACCTCAAAACAAACAAACAACAACAACCCCCCAAAACAAATAATAAACATTGATTAATGAATAGTGCCATAGACTCATTTTAAATTATAAGTCTTACTATTCACCCTTTTTAAAATTGTAGTGAAATACATATACCATAATTTTACCCCTGTGACCATTTATGCATTGCATACTCAGAAGCATTAAGTACATTCATGGAACTTTTTCTTATCAACTTCTATGTAGCCAATCAAGTTAACTGATGCCCATGGCCTGCCCCGGGGTCCAGTGGACACGTGCACACTTGTATTTCCACCAGGTAGGTTCTGCGTGTGCCCAGAGTCAATCGGGCTTTTCTCAAACACATTTATGGCGGTTTTATTGGCTTTGGCAGTCATATAATGGAACTGCCTCAAATACACGAACTATATGTACCAAAAGAGCACAGCTCTTTTATGCAAATGCAGTTGACTTGGGTTTATAGAGAGCAAGCTATATTTCTCAGTTCTGTGACACAGCACAGAAGACTCTCAAGAACCTCTAGCAGAAGGAACATTACTTACTTGCCACCCCCAACATCACAGGATCGAGGGCGCCCAGACAGAGACTGGATCTGGGAAGAGACAAAGAAAGCTGGACTTACTCAATGCACAGCCAAATTCAAAGGTTTGAAAAGTGGGGATCTGAGCATCCTAGTTAGAGCCGGTGACAGACAGAACAGGCCAAGGGCATCTTTACAGAGCACCACGGAAGTTTGGGGAGGTTAAAAGTTCTTAACTTCCCAGTCAAAAGAGAAGTATAACATTAACATATTTTCTTGATTCCTTATTAATTTGTCTTTGAGGGAAATGGTTATTTCCCTCAAAGAGGCAAATATTTTGCACATTCAGATTTAAATATTTCTTTTCAACTGGCAAGAGAGAAAAAGAAGAAAAAGAAAAAGAAAAACAATTTCATTGTCCATGAAAAAGGACAATCTAATTAGAATGTACACTGGTGGGGACAGGGACGGATACTGCACAGCCACAGGACCAAGGGAGACAGCTCATCTCTTTACAGAGAGCAGCTCCAGGTACTTGGAGTGCACACCTGCATACCCATTTTCTGTCTTCTACAAACAGTCTCCAAAACCACCTTTCACAGCCAAGAGGGCAGAGAGCTGTTTAAATGTGTGGATTTTAGATCTTAGTTCTTTCAGGTCCCTCAAGAGAAAACATCAACTACATATCTTGCTTTTATAGAACCTTTCAGGATCACCCTAATGCTAGCAGACTGGGGTAGACTTGATGGAGGAGAAGGAGCAGGACTCTGATAGACAGGACAGTGAGGCCCAGAGACCAAACAACCAACTACATCTGAGCATCACTAGGCGCTGGAAGGAGGGACTTTTCTCTCAAAACAGCAGCTCTACTGAAAGAGAGGCCAAGCTTAGCCAGGGCCTCCCTCTCCTCAGCGGGGCGAGGTTTACACAGTGAGGTGGAGGCCAGCAGCAGGACTTTAGATACTAAGATTGAAGCTCAGGGAAATCCTAGTAAACAGATGACTCATCACCTGCTGCCTCTCAGAGAGCTTGGTCAAAGGCCTTTGCTTTCAGAAAGGATCATCCGGCAGGACGGCAATTCTCAACAGGGGCTGGAGAGTGGCTCAAAGCAGAGATGTCTGCCTTTGCGTGCCAACTCTCCAAGCTTCTGACCGGGAAAGGTCCAGTAGCTGAACGGTTTTCTTTTGAGAATCAGTGAATTCACACGAAAGCAAGGAAGCCACAGATCACGGTACTAATTCACCACTGCGAGCATGATTTTGTTTGGAAGCGCATCCCGGCTGTCTTTCCAGTCTCGGGGTCCAGCCCAATCCTCTCTTCCCTTCCCCCAGCTCTGGCGTCGGCCTCTGCACCGAGGACCGCTCACCCACCTCCTTGGTCTCCCACAGTTGTTCAGGCAGTGGCTTCGGAACATTGAACAGACTCTCTTCTTTCAACGGACCACGGAAAGAGGCTACAAAAGAGAGAAGCAGCACATTCACTGAACTAAAGTTAGCCACCTGACTTTTGGCCAAATAATTAGCTTAATTTAAAAGTGCTGGGGCAGGGTGGGGGTGGGGGGTGGAGGTGGGGGTGTTGCAAACCTTTAATACCAGTACTCAGGAGGCAGAGGCAGGTGGATCTTTGTGAATCTGAGGCCAGCCTACTCTACATAGGAAGTTCCAGGTCAGCTAGGGCTACACAGAAAGACCCTGTCTCGAAAGGGGGGAAAAAATAAAAAGAAAGAAAGAAAAGAAAAATATTGAAAAGTAGTTCTTAGCATTTGGGGCTAGCTGCCCTGGAACCTGCCACGTAGCCCAGGCTGACCTCAGACTTGTAGCTATCCACTGCCTTTGGCTCTGAGGTGGTGGGATTACAGGCATGTGCCACCCTGCCTAGTGAACAGGATTTCTTTAGCAAACATTTACTTTTTACATACTCCTTTTTCTTAATATTGTATTATTTTGTGTGTATGGATATTTTGCCTACATGTGTCTGTAATCTACTTGAATGCCAGCGCCCTTGGAGGCTAGAAGAGGGCATCAGATCCCATGGAACTAGTTATAGATGATTATGAGCTACCCTATGGGCACTAGGAATCAAACCCAGGTCCTCTGGCAGTGCTCTTAACCACTGAGCCATCTCTCCAGCCCCTTTATCAAATACTTATTGATAGTCCCCTGGGAAGTTGCTTTGTGTGTCATTGTGGGGGTTGAAGAAACAGATTCAAATTTGAGACAGTCTATAAACTAGCCAGGGGACGAAGGCAACACACTTAGGACAGTCATTAAGACTGAAGGAAGCCAGAGAGTAACGCATCCTCGCTTCAGAGCAGGGAAGAGAGGAATATCAAGGCTTTGGAGCTGGGTGGGCTGGGCTCCCTTCAGAGACACAGCAAAGGGCATTCAAGCAAGAGCGTGGGGGAAAAGTAAAAGACCTCGAGAAGAGATGGTGCCTACCACCAGCCAGGGTGCTCTTTGTATGTGGACTACGGTCCAGGTAAAGGAGAGTGACAGGAAATAAAATGCACAGGCATGAGACCAGGCCAGGGCCCTGCGGGCATGAGAAAAGATAAGGAAGAACACACACACACACACACACACACACACACACACACACACACACACTGATAAAGAAAGGATGAAATAAAGAGGGAAACAACAGATGAAGAGTGGGTTGGGGAGGTGGCCCGGTGGGCAGACAGAGCGCTTGCCCTGTAAGAGTGAGGACCAGAGTTTGGATCCCCAGAATCCATGTAAACCAGGTAGGCATGCAGCTGCCTGTAATCCCAGAGCATCAGGGAAGGGACGGGGCTCCTTGCTCCTGGAGCAGGCTTGGCTAGCTAGGTTAGTCTAAATCAGCAAGTGCTGCATTCAGCAGGTCTCCTACCTCAGTAAGTGGAGAGTAATCAAGGAAGATACCCAACTCTGGGCTTCCACATGAATGTGCATGTATGTGCAAGTGCCCTCCAAGGTGTCCACATACATAAACACAGCACACACACACACACACACACACACACACGTACACGAATGGAGAATAGAAACAACGCATGGAAATCACAGTGGCAGTGAAGCTACTTGGTAAACGCTGGGATGGGGAATAAGGAAGGACTGATCATCACCAGGCACATCTGGCTGAACAGCTGACAGGGGTTCTAATGGGTCTTTAATGTTACAGGATGACCTGGCTCTACCTGAAGGGACTGTTCCTCGGCTGTGATAACACTCTCAGCCATACCAATGAAAGCAAGAAGGCCGGCTAAGCCACAAACCAAGTGAAGGCTTTTTGTTCTCAGACACAGAGCAGAGGTCAAAGGCGAGCTCTGAGGAACTATGTGATCTAATGTCAGGAAGATTATTCAACAGCAGACCCTGGAGACTGCTCGGAATGAGGGACCTGCAGGGTTCTGGGGACTGCATGGCTCCACTGTGACTGTCTTGCCTGTCCTGCCCTTGGCCCACACAAGATGAGTAACAGACCCCAGGAAGTCACTTAAAAGTGAGATCAAACTAGGCATGTTGGCACAAGCCGCAATTCCAGCATGTAGAAGTAGAGGCAGGAGGATCAGGGTTCAGTGCTAGCCTGGGCTACATGATACCATATCTCAAAGAACAAACAATAATACAAGGGCCAAAATTTCAGAATGAACTCCGAGAAAAGCGTTAAACACTCGGAGTTTCCTTTTCCTTGCAAGTTAATAAAACTGAGGAAATTATTACAACTGTGGACTTCCCGAGTAACTACCAGTGGCTGGCCCAGCACCACACAGTGCTCACCATGGCTAACCCAGCGCCAGTGAAACAGACGCCACTTCTGCTGAGACAACCAGACTTTATCAGCATGCCTTTATGGTTCAAAGCAGGGGGAGAACAAGGATAACTATGTGCTCTGAAGGTTCTGCAGGAGCTAAGCAAGGCGGCCTCGTGACTCAAGGCCCAAAAGAGATCAGTCACAGGACTGTGTATGGGACAGGCCACAGTGCCTCAACAGGTTGTTTCCTTTGAGGAATTCATTGTTGTGGTTTCTTTCCATGTACAAGGTTTGTTGGGAATTCTTCAAAGAATTAACGGGGGATGGCCCTGAAGCAATTTCTTCATTTCTACCTTGAATGATCAGATGAATCAGTTTCAAGTTCTTATGATTTTATTTAACATCTAAAGTGGTTTGCTCAGAAAAGGAGTGTGCAGGGTGTGTCAGAGGGCTCCACCTCTCATGCGAGTGGTCCTTGCTTACCATGTTCTCCACAAGCCTGGCCTCTGTGACATACAAACTAATTTAGCCATCCAGCTGATTCAGATTATGAAAACTACACCTCAGCTTAGAAAGATCTAACAGTGCCAGGTATTAAATGACTAAAGGAACAGGTTTGGATCCCCATTTGTTGATGGTTTTCAGTTTCACTTCAGCAGATCTCTAGCATGATTTTAACTGGCTTTACAAAGCTCAGTGTCTTCTGCAAAATGCATAATTCAATCTTATAATAAATTTGCACTTACTTTTCTTTGAGACAGGATCTCATGTATCCCAGGCTAGTCTCAAGCTCTTTATGTAGCCAAGGTTATCCCTGAACTTCTGATCCTCCTGCCTCCACCTCCCAGGTGGAGGATGACAGGAGTTTACAACATGCTTGGTTTACTTGGTGCTGGAGAGTGAACTCTGGCTGCATGCATGCATGCCGAGTAGTCCACCATTTGAGTTACAGCCTTACTGCAAACTGGCACGTTCCTTGCCCTGCTTTCAAGTCTACCAATTACTCCCAGTGACTTTCTAAATGGGCTGAGGCAGTGTTGAGAAAGGCAGAAGAACAACTGTTTAAGTACTCGATTATTCATGTTTTCATGTGGCTGTAACTCTTGCTTCCTTGCACAACCTTGTGACTGTGGTACTGAGGGGACAAAGACCATTGTAATCTAGTCACACATTTCCCCTCTCATGGCTTTGATCATGTCTGGCTAATTTTCTTTTTTTTTTCTTTTTTTTTTCTTTTTTTTTTTTTTTGGTTTTTTCAAGACAGGGTTTCTCTGTGTAGCTTTTGCGCCTTTCCTGGAACTCGCTCTGTAGACCAGGCTGGCCTTGAACTCACAGAGATCCGCCTGCCTCTGCCTCCCGAGTGCTGGGATTAAAGGCGTGCGCCACCACCGCCCGGCGTCTGGCTAATTTTCTTAGAGCATCTCAGGTAAGTAAAGTAACCTAAGCAGCAGTTGTCGGTCTTCACATAGGGACTGTCAACCCCAACACCTGCTCATACCTTCCCCATGGCCATCATTTTCTCCATCACAGAAACCTGGCAGAAAAGAGAAGAAAGAGAAAAACACTTTTATATGTGGTGCTCTCATTTATTAATGCATTAGAATAACTTTCTGATGTGAAATATAATTTTTGAAAATTCTAAAGCAGTTTTGACAATGCTCATTCCAGGTGCTTCAGCAATCACACTACAAACAGACGCAGTTATTCTGAGTCTAGAGTTGGGGCCCAAGTGCTTTTCCTTTAAAGTGTCTTTAACTGTTCTTGCTGATCCTGTCTCAAGAGAACAGCGGTCGACAGTCTGAGAAATCATTGAAAGCAGTCTATCTTCAAAATACAAAGCAAACACGTTTGCTCTGTCACACCTCCAAGTGTGTCATCCTAGGGGAGGGCAGGCAGCTTGGAACCCCGAGCCACTGTTCTGACACTTACCATGGGTGGAGGTTCCATGATGGACGCGGTGACATATTCTGGATTCTTACACGAGTTGTTTTAAAAAATACATATCTAGAGTCTAAGCCAAGATAAGGGTATATGTGATAGCTATTTACGATTTTTAAAAGCTGATTTGGAATCAGCCCTGACTGAATGAAGAGCTATGAAGTATGCTTCAGATGACTACGCAGAGTCCCTTCAGCACCTAACTAAACTGAAGAGCCGCCCCCAACACGGCTAGCTAACCACTCCCCTCGGAGCAATCACTACACCCAGTGAGTTTCCAGCATAGACTCAGGATACAATTCTAAGTCTAAGCCTTTAAACACAGCTCAGCTTAGGTAAGTTTCTGGAAGAAATGGT
Source organism: Peromyscus eremicus (assembly GCF_949786415.1). Lineage (NCBI taxonomy): Eukaryota > Metazoa > Chordata > Mammalia > Rodentia > Cricetidae > Peromyscus > Peromyscus eremicus. Next base: position 117,729,565 of record NC_081416.1, on the reverse strand, counting down.
TAAACTATAAATTAACCCAATTAGTCTATAAAACTTAAAATACCTAATAATCATTCACTCAACAGATACTTGCTCAGTTCCTGCAGCATGCGTTAGAGGGTTGGGGCAGGTGGTGCAGGGCAGACAGGAGGAGGCAGAGCTATGGCGTTTTAGGGACAGATGGACACTAACAGTTCCCAAGGATGCCAAAAGCTCAGTAGTTAAGCATACTCACAAATCGCAGGCTTTCTCCCAGGCCCCCAGAAAACAGAATCTAAGTTAGTGGTTGAAAACCATTTTAGTGCATCTACAAGACCACTAGGGTCATTTTTTTTTCTTTTTGGTTTTTTGAGACAGGGTCTCTCTATGTAGCCCTGGCTGTCCCAGAACTCCCTCTGTAGCCCACGCTGGCCTCGAACTCACAGAGATCTGCCTTCCTCTGCTGGGATTAAAGGTGTGCACCGCCACTGCTGGGCCACTAGGGTAAACTTGTTAAGATGAGGATTCCTGGACCCACCCTTTAAAGATGTTGATGCAGAAGGTATGTGAATTGTATGTCACTCAACAGCACACAGAGTGCTTGCCGAGCATGCTGAGGCCGTGGATTTGAACCCAGCACCACAAAGGAAAAAGGAAAAAAAAAAAAAAAAAAAAAAAGGAAAGAAAAGGAGAAAAGCGAACTGGCCAAGTTGCACAGAGCTGGATAAGCGGCTACTAATCAGTCTGTGACTTAGCACTCTAGGGAAAGGCCGTGTGGCCAGGAGGCCATCAGAAAATGCAGGGCACAGGGACAAAGGCAGCGCTCCAGAGTCAGCATTGACAGAAGGAGGGACAGAAGCTTCTCATGCAGTATGGCTTTTGAGAAAGGGCAAAAAAACGTGACCGTTCTGACCACCAAAACATGATGATCCTATTAAAAATGGCAACTTACATTTTATAAAATGGTCTACTATGGTACACTGAAGAATCTCTTCATCAAGACACTCTAAGTTTAACTACTAAGGCTGACCAGTCCCTACAGCATGAAGAGCTAACTGGGGGTCACCATGTGAATCTCAGAGGTGAGCAGATTCTCTGTGGGGTATCCTGCTGTGTCACCCTCTTCCCCAGACTGGTGCAGGAGGCAGGCTTCATCCCTAGGCAGGCAGGGAGGACCAGGGAGGGAGATGATAACACTTGCTGCGTGCCAGGGACCTCCCACAATGATCTCATGTAATCCTTGGAGCAACTGTCTGAGATATGAGCTCTCACCACACCCAAGAGCACACTGCTGGTTCTGGGACTAGAACTCTGGGCATGGTACCTTCAGAAAGTCCATGTCCCTAGCCAAGGTGCTGTCCCCGGAGGAATGTAGGCGAGTGGAGGAAAGGTTAAAGCGCTGCCTCCTCCTGGGTGAAACAGGAGTGGGAAGGAGTAAGGACAGGGGAGGAGAGGAGGAAGACACACGGCAGGGGCCAGAAGGTGGAGAGCAGAGGCCTGCGTTAGTAATGAGCCTTAGAGACTGTTCTTGTGGCAGAACCTGAGATGCTTTGGGACAGCCTCAAGGCCAGGACACCATAGAAAACCAACAGACTGGCCAAGAAGCCCAGAGGTGGGGTACTTGGCAGTACAGACACAAGGCACACACACTGCAGAGAGCAAGAGCAGTTGGTCTGGAGTGTGGGGTGAAGGCAAGCGAATAAGGGAAACTAAACATCACTCTCAGGGGTCCACCTAAGTGACCAGAGGACGGGGGCAGCCATGACTGACAAATGTATTTGAAATTAACATATAAATAAAATAGCCAAATTTAGACTTCTACTGCTACTACTACCGTTACTACTACACACAATTACACACACACACAAAATTCCAAAGGGTACAACTTTAACAAAAGTGATGAGAACAGAAAGCAGGGAATTATGACTAGGTATCTAGAAAAAGAGGAAATTCATTCACTGCAGTCCCACAGGGGGCAGGACAGCAACGACCAACGCCACATCTGTGTTGTAGGAAACCCGTAGCCTTGGAGCCTCAGAGGGTTGATCTAACTAACATCTGAGACCATGTTCCTTTTATGTGCTCCCATGTCTGGCAAGCCTACATAATGCCTCACAGTCTTCATGTGAAGTAGAAATACAAGGTGTAGATATTGTAACCACAGTGAATCCTAAGAGAAGTTTCTAGAATTCCAGCCTTCCTCTCTGGGCCTTCCTGCTACCCTGATGACACTTTTGTTTTTGTTTTGTTTTTTATATTTTATTTTATTCCTCCCCCTGGCACCCTGGTGTGTGTGTGTGTGTGCGCGTGTAGAGGTCAGAAGACATCCTTGGGTGTTAGTCCTTCCTCAACTCCACCTTCTTTGAGTCAGGGTCTCTTCTCATTTGCTGCTGCATACTCCAGACTATCTGGCCCACCAACTGGAGACCTTCCCATAGAAGCACTCAGATTACAGTGCACATGGCAACATCTGGCTTCTACATGGATTCTGGGCATCTACACACAGGTTCTCATGTTGGCATGGTAAGTGTTCCGCCTGCTGAGTCTTTGCCCAGCGGAGGTGTCTGTGTCAGGGAGACAGGTGTCACTGGCAGGCTTAGCTCTCCTGTGGCTACTTGACTTTAAACTGTCTCCTTACACTGTGAGTCAGAGCTTAGTGCTGCCTGAAGGGTCACTGAGCTACAGATCACATCTCCACCCCTCAGAGGAGACTCAAGGGACTACAGTCCTCAGCCATGGCGGTTTGTAGTCACAGGCTGCACTCTGCCCTTGGTTCCTAGCTGCTCCCTGAAGAACAAGGGCCACTTTAGCTTTTTCTACATGCTACTATGAAGGAGGACAGTTTGGAGATAAAACCAAGCTGTGGGGCAGGGCAAGTGTCACAGAGAGCCATTGTGCTGATCCACCCACATGGATATATGAAACAGTAATTAAACTACACATGCTACCAGGGGAATGGGTAATTCAACAAGAGAGAGAAATTATAAAAACCCTGTTTGGTTGCAGAAAAGTTTATTCCTGTCATTTACAACTTCATATCATTTATGTCTAATTGTCATGTAATTCAATAACCATCATGAAAAGTACCATGTATCAGACTAACAGCTTTGCTTCCTGGGGATACAAACTGAGCTGGCAAATGGATCATATACTTGATGGCTCCTGTAGCTAGAGCGGGCACTCCCTCATCATCTGCTCCCAGTAACAACAACAACAACAACGATGACGGGCCTCCATCACTATGCTCAGCAAAGATTCCCAGGAAAGGGCCATTATTATTATTCCTACTACAGAATCTAGTTCTGGGCTTTGGTTATATTTTCCCATCACTTTTAAAATCTTTACTTTATTTGGTGGGTCCTATAAAAAGAAATACTTTTTTTGTGAAGCTAGTTGGTATTTTTAAAATCCAAAAGGAAAGAAAATGAAAAACTTTAATGAATTACAGGGGGAAAATACATAAAACCATTTAAAATAGCTCCCACCAACAAATATAATTCCCCAGAAATAATTCCCATCCTTGGAGACTTGAATAATATTTTAAACACACTGGCTTTCCCATGTAAACACATCCATATTTGGACGTGTTTCTGAGTTCTGTGATATGGAGGCGACCGCAGAAGCAAGCTCACAGTGCAGACATCCATGCTGGGGGCTGGCCCACCTTCTGCAGCTGGCAGATACTGTGGCTCACGATTTCCAACACTGACTTGAAAAGGAGAGCCCACCAAAGTTCCCAAGACAGCCCAGGAGCCCTGTCCAGGCCTCAGGCCTTCCTCCCACTTCCTTCTTGCTGCTCATGGAGCAGGGTCTGATGGCTCCACCTCTCATTCTCAGCCTCACACCCGCTGACAGCTCTCTCTTCTTCCCTCTTAGAGTAAATATTCAATTCAATTTCTCTTTACACGGGAGCGCAAATGCTCCTTAAACTACTAATGGTTCCCTTGTCCTCTCCAGGCCATTAGTCTCTTCTAGAAAGGATAATCTCAGCACAGAGGGCAACACCAAGGCTCCAGGGAAGATCATGTGAGGGAAGATCACGTGAGGCTAGTTGGCACCCAGTCAGGGTGACAAAGGCCTTGCTGTGTGCACAGGCACCCCACTGGTTAGTCTCTGCTTTTTAAGGCTTTGTTTATACATAGCCATCTCTACCTGTCCTGAAGCCAATCTCAGCTAACTTCCCACACACCCCACTTCTCTAAGCACTGTTGAGTGACCCATCTCCAATTCCAACTTCCCTGCCAACTTCCCTCTCATATTCCCATGTGTGGAAATACAGCAGATGTCCCTGACCAATTCCAAAGCTCCCAGGCTTCACAAAGAGTCATTTCAGCAAATGAACTGCACCAAGGGAACAAATACAGTAACAATTACTATCAAATCTTATCCCTACTATATGCAAGGAAGTAAGACCATGAATGGCTCTCCTGGGAAGGAACAGACATTTTAGGCTTTAAATAAACCAACACTGTGAAGAAAATGGGAAAAGCTAGTATCTAGGTCAGTCCTTACACTCAGAGTCAACCTGTATATGGAAAAGATGATTCAAACCTGTGTTCTTTCTAGATTAGAAGGCCCAGAAAGATGTGCTTGGGAAGTATCTGAATGAAGCACCCCCACCGTGGTTGCAGGTTAGATGTGAGCACCAGGAGTGAGTTTTAGAGAGTGCTCAGCACTGTGTGATTGTTTTTCCCCCTCACTTCTCCAGCAGTAAGCTTGCCTCTGTACTGGGCACTGCGTCAGGTGTTGGCTAGGACAAGACTTTTAAGATAGTGCCTTCAAGAAATTCACCCTAAGCAGAGGGAGAGAAGCACTCCACATGAAGGGGCAGTAGTCACAGCACCGGCGTGTAGGAGCTTGGGACAGTGGAGGACATGGGTAGCTCCGGACAGCTCCGGACGCTGATGAAAGGCTCCACAAGTGCAGACACAGCTGAGGCTTTCACCCCGAGGCAGTGTGGCTGGGTAGGAGAGGAAGACGTGGGAAAGGCTGAAGCAGCAGGACCTAGCGAGTTCACACAGCTGTGAGGGGTGGGCTGGGGAACAGGAAGTATGCTCATGGAAAGCCAGAAAAAAGGCCTCGAAGGGAAGTGTCCGGATGGTTTCGGCAGGAGAGCATGAGGAGCAGACGGGGTTAGCAATGGAAGCAGAGGTGGCATGCGTCTGCCCTCTCCCGGTTCCCGGCCTTTCTCTTTCAGACTCTCTCTGGCCCACAGGGAGAAAACCAGTGTTCTGAGAAGAAATGGAGACCAAGGAGCAGGTGACGGTACTCGGCTCCGATTCTGCTCCTCTCCCTTGCCTTGTTCTCTGGGACATGCCTTCCTGCAGAAAGGTCTTCTCCTTGACTCTCCCCAGCCCCTGTCTTGATTACTCCTCCCACAGGGGTTGTCTGCATCAGTTCTGCTGGCCCTGGGGGTGGGTGGGGGTGTTTGCCTCATCCTCAGGTTCAACCATACAAGGGCCATGGACCCACAAAGTGAAGCCACTTCCTCCAACCTGGTCGTGTCAGTAACAAAAGAAGGCCTTGGAGAACCCAACAAAATCAGACTGCAAGGATGTAAGCTAGGACAAAGACCATCAAGACTGCCACCGCAGGAGCCTGTGCACAGATGAGGTGTGTCTAGAAAAGGGCGGTTGCTACAGGGAGGAGGGAGTTCAAGAGCCGAGAGGTGCCAACAGGGAAGCGGGCGCCATGGAAGAAGCAAGGCAGGGGTGCATTCTAACTGTGTCGTGAGCACACACACTTCCCCTGCTGGGAGCTCTTCTCTGGAGACCACCCAACTGGGGAGAGGCATGCACCGCATACGCTTTCCTCTCGGTTTCTACAGTGCAGGAGAAAGCACAGGCCCTGTTAGCGGGCCTGTGTGGCTTACCCATGTATGGGGCAGGCCAGGGGGACTGGCCGCCTCCTCCATACGGGTCCTGGGGCTTGGTGCTCAGAGCACTGGTGTGAAGAGCAGAATCAGAATTGGTCCTAAGGAGGGGAGGAGAGAGTCTGGCTGAAAATCCATTTTTTTTTCCTCAGTGAAATGCAGTTTTTTTTCCCCTGAATATTACCAACAGGAGAGAAGATGAGAATAATCGACTTAGAAACATCCATATAATGAAGGATCAGGACCTACCTGTAGTCCTTTACACCAAGAAGGCACCTGAAGACCACCACATGTTCAAAAAGAGTTTAATTTGTGCTTGGATAGTCTTACACTAGGATGCTAATGGCACAGTGAACTATTTCAGCAAGGCTGGCCTCAGATTCACAGCTTCCATGAGACCATCCCTTCCCTCTCTGCATCTCAAAAGACGGTCTGTGGCCAGGCCAAACTGTGGCTGCAGGAGGCTTCCTGAGAATTCCTGAGCCTATGTGGAAAAGCAGCCGAAACCGGTCCTCAAGCCTTCTCAGGGAGAATGCAAGGTGGAAATCCTACCTCCATACCTCCTCATTCTCACCCTGGGACGGCGCACAGGGCTTTCCAGAAGTTGTGCGCTGTCACGCACTGAACAGACTGAACACAGGCACTAACTACGGCTGCCAGAGGTACAAGAATCAACTAGTCTCTGGATATTTTGTTTGCTTTAGAAAATGCTATTGGGTATCTTTTTTTTTAAAGGTATTATTTATGTTGGCATTTGGTAAGCTTATTGGTGCTATGCTGAAATGCACCCAGGGGACATTTCACATCTCTGTTAGGGTTTCCATCAGAAGCAGCTGAGTATCAATGGGTATCCTCACATAGAGAAATGCTCTTTCAGTGCTTTGGTGGGTTTTTCACAGTGTAAAATAGTCCTAAGCAAACGTTTGGAATAGCAAGTATTTCTAATGCTCTCTGAGAGTTCTAGTGTATGCACAACTTCAGCTCCAAAAGACAACAACGAGTTATCTATCCCATCCAAAGGTCAAACTGTCATAAAGGGGGCACATGAGCAACTTCAAGTCAGCCTAAAATGCTTCTTCATGCTCTGCTCCAGGCAACAGCTTCACGTGACTTACGCCACGTGGCTTCAGAGAAGGGAAGAGAGGCGTCAAGGGAAGGACTCTTGGGACGCTGCAGGACAGTGTGTGCCCTGAGGGCTCCTAGCTCCTTCAGAGTCACAGAAACCCGGAAAACATCAGTCCAACACAGAGAGAGATAAGGAAAATGGGAATGTAGACTGGCTACTAGACCATGTAGAAAAATTATGGTTAATTTTGTTAATCATATTGTGGTTATTATTTTTAAGCCCCTCATTGGCCTTTTACTGTTAGGGCATTCAGAGAGAGAAGCTTTGTCTAGCTGGCCATGGAATGGCATATGAAGGGGAAGAGAAGAAACGAGATGGCAGGATGCCGATCAAGACGGAAACACTTCCAGTGGGCACAGGGGCTGCTTACAACTTCCTCTCTCCCGCAAGGTTTTTAATTTCTAAATTACTTTCCAAGGTTCGCTCCATAACCCATACTGACTGGTTTTGAACATGTAGTCCTCCTGCCTCTCAGCTCTGGAGAACTGGGGTTACAGCCTGAGCCACCATGCCCAACTCAAGTCTTTCGTTGTTGTTTTCAAATTCCAGTTCCTTCTGCATATTAGCTAAGGTTTCTGGGGAAAGTCATGTGTCCTCTTAAAGCAGAAAAGGCTACTCATCCCTTCGGTGTCAGGACTGAACAATGGCCTGGGTAAGCAACCTCGAGAACAGTTGGTGTTTATTGTACTGTGCCTCCATGTAACATCCTACTTAATCCTCACAGCCAATCAATGCCATCATGGGGACAATTACCACCTCCATGTTCATATGTACTAACCAAGGCAGTCAGAAGTGACCTGGTCAGGATCACATGATCAGAGGCACACCCTGGTGGTCCCCTCCAGACTTCATGTTTTTATCACACCATCTCCTACACATTCAATGTTTTTTTTTCTTTATCACTTCATATAATCACAACTGATATAAACAAACTGAGCAGCGGGATAACATGCAGGACTACCTGGCCAAACCCACCATCTCCTTCTTGAAATGTACTTCTACTACGGAACAGTCCACATACCTGTTAAGTGCAGACGTCAGCCGGAACCCAGGATGCTTTTCTTCTTTCCAAGGAGGCTGTTGCCTTTAGAAACCAGAACGGCATAAAAAGAGAAAAAGCTTAAGCTATGGGTCCAAAGAGTGCTTGCTAGCTGGCTTTTCTAAACTAGCCAGATAGGCCCAGAGTTCCCTAAGATGCCCAGGCCTCACTCTGCTCACCACTGTGGAGAGGAGGCCAGACTGAGGAACCTCTCAGGAGCAACAGCTCTGATTTCCAGGATAACTACTTTGAATCCATAGCACAGCATCAGCCAGCTGGGCACACTTGGGTGCTGGCTGGAATGGTCAAAGGAAGAATGACCTCCCTCTCCAAGGGACAGCAGGTCTTATTCCATTAAGTTACCCTTCATCATGTACCTTGAGTGTGTGTGCAGGGCTGCTTTGCAATCCTGGATGTGAACATTCTGCTCTCTCAAGAGCAATATACTGTTAACCATCCTATGAAAATATTCACCTCACCAAGCCTAGGGCTCTGAGAAGCAAAAGACACTTCTGGGATACAGGGATAAAGCACATCCATTCGGAGATCTGCCCTTTCTGACTTAAAATACAATACTGTATTATCTTACAAACTTGAAACTCAGGACTTCTGAGGAGGCTGAAAACCTGCTTGAGGTGGGGCTAGTGTTGGCCATCCTGACCTCCTTTCTCGGATCCAGACTACATTATCCATGATGAGGGCTCAGTCAGTATTTGCCCAAAGAATCAATGAGGAAAAAAATTGAGAGTTGAAGCTCAGAGAGTTCTGTCTTTTTGTTTTTTAACGTCTTCTTGGTTTTTTTTTTTTTTTTTTGAGGCAGGGTCTCACACTGTATCCTAGGCTGACCTTGAACTCACAGCAATCCTCCTGCTTCAGCCTCCCAAGTTCTGGGATTAGAGCTGTGGGCCACTTTTCCTGGAGATCCATCCATTTGAAGAATCTCCCAAGTCTGACATGGAGGTGTGAAGTAATGCACATACACAACAGGGGTAGTCCTCTTTCTGTTACTGGTATGACGGGTCACCATTATACCAGACAGAAGACGTAGTCACAGACTCGAGGCCAAACTCACTGCTTACGTTTTCAAGTAACTGGCTAAGAAATGCCACAGAAAGAGCTTATTTTTCATGTCTACCATAAGACTACCAAATCAGACATTCTCTTGGTAAATGTTTTCCCAATGTATTTTTATTTGAATCTAGATTTGCTTAAGTAATTTTTATTCTCTATTTTCTTACAAGCTCAGAATTATCCATGGAAAGGCTGAGGTTTTTTTGATGTTGTCGTGATCTGAGACAGGGACTCATTTCATAGCTCAGGCTACCTGGAGATCACTCAGTTCCCCAGGCTAGTCTCAAACTTGTGATTCTCGACTCTTAAGTACCAGGATTGCCGGTATATGCCACCACCCCCAGCTCAAGACTTACATTGTATAAGATAAAACAAAATTTGATGCTGAAAATTTCTAGCTAGGCCAGGTACTTGGGACAGCCTGGGGCAGCCTACATAGAGAGACCCTGCCTAAAACAAACAAAAACCACCACCACCACCAACAACAACAACAAAAACATAGTGGAACTTGTCTCTAATACCAGCATTGGAAAGGCAGAGGCAGGAGGATCAGGAGTTCAAGGCCATCCTTGGCTACATCACAAATTTGAGGCCACATTGAGCTACAAGAGACCTTGACTCAAATATTTGAAAAAAACTAAAATAATATATAAATAAGTCTAAAACAGCATTCAAGATAGTTAAAAAGAGGTTCTCTCCTATCTGTTAAATACTTCTATAATGGGCTGGAGAGATGGCTCAGTGGGAAAGAACACTGCTGCTTTTCCTGAGGACCTGGGTTCAATTCCCAGCACCCACTATCTGTATGCAGTTCACAGCTGTCTGTAACTCCAGTTCCAGGGGATCTGACACCTTCACACAGACAGACATGCAGGAAAAACATCAATGTACACAAAATAAAAATACATAAATAAAAAATACTTCCATAAAACAAAACAAAACAAAATACATAGCTCTCTTACCTGGGCCAGCTCTCATCCAGGGGCTGCGAAGAGTAACTGGCTGCAAAAGTATTTCCATCAAAGTAGAAATTTCAATAAAGGAAAATAAAGTTTATGGGGAGTTGAAGCAGAATTAAGAAACTGAACTGGAGGTTAGGCCGCCGACTCTTGGCTCTCGCTCTCCACACCCGATGGGGCACCCCGTCCACACATTCTCACCAGTTCCAGGCCTCCAGCTTTTTGTTTGTTTGTTTGTTTGTTTGTTTGTTTTTTCAAGACAGAGTTTCTCTGTGTAGCTTTGTGCCTTTCCTGGATCTCGCTCTGTAGACCAGGCTAGCCTCGAACTCACAGAGATCCGCCTGGCTCTGCCTCCCAAGTGCTGGGATTAAAGGCGTGCGCCACCACTGCCCGGCCCAGGCCTCCAGCTTTAACCAGTTCTCCCAACCATTGAGCCAGCCCCAGTGCTCTCATTTTAAGCAGGGGGGTGGGGGGAGGTGTCGTCGTCGTCACCATATCCTGTTCTTTCACATGGGTTCTGGGGATCAAACTCAGGTCCTCAAGTTTACATGCTAAGTACTCTGCCCACTGGGCCTTCTTCCTCCCTCCCCTGCCTCGAGTGCGTGCGTGCGTGCGTGCGTGCGTGCGTGCGTGCGTGCGTGCGTGTGTCTGTCCAACATCTGTTTTCAAGAACTTCATCTACTTGAATTACAAGCACTGGTAAGGCCATCCTATACAGGTGCCTTCTTTCATGGGATGGATGGACTCAGGCCCAGTTAGTTTTAGTCAAGGTATCTAATTCACCTCAAACAGCAATTGGCTCTGGGATAGGCTCGAGATACAAACAGGACCAAGGAGAGTACTTTCCAGGTGGCTTTTCATGAGGTATTTGGGTCCAGTGGCTCCAGAATGCTTGTCTATGCAAGAAGTCAACACCAGTCGTAATGATATCATAGAGACTCCTGGCCACAGCCCTTGGGTTCCAGTGATATGCTTCCTTTCTCCTCAGGAGGCTGAGGCAGGAATATGGCAAGCTTGAGACCAGAGTTGGCAACTTAGTGGGACCTTCTCTCAAACAAAGTAAAAACAAGACGTCGTGGGGCTATAGCTCAGTGGCAGATCACTTGTCTAGCATGTGTAAGGCCCTGGGTTCAATCTCCAGGGTAGGGGATGCACTTCCCTTTTGAGTTTGTTTGGGGGAGGCTTTTTTTGTTTGTTTTTGAGACAAGCACTTACTAAGTAGCCTAGGTTGGCCTAGAACTTATCACGTAGCCCAGGCTAGCCTCAGACTCAAAGCAATCCTTCCATTTCAGCCTCATGACTGCTGAGATTATAGGCATTTATAGCCATATCTATCTTTAAAAAAATTTCTTTTTCCAAATTAAGGTGAGTTCATGTTACTTCTAAATCAAAAAAGAACTGTATTAGACTTGAAGTGGATGTAAATTCCTGGTGTAAAAGGCATTGTTTTCTAGATTCCATGTTGCTTATCGGGTCGAGCGCGTCTCAGGACCCATTCCAAACACATGGAAAGACAATGGAATGTTTACTACACACTGAGTACAGCAGGGCTGTCGGTGTTGACTTGGTGACTTGCACTTAGAGGACTGTTTTAAGGTATTTTAAATACTGTTATTCTCCTGCTTAAAGAAATTAAAAAGCTGGGTGTGGGGGCACATGCCTTTGATCCCAGCACTCTAGGAGACAGAGGCAGGCTTATTTCTGTGAGTTCAAGGCTATCCTGGTGTACATAGTAAGTTCCAGGCCAGTCAGGGCTACAGAGTGAGACCTTGTCTCAAAAAGAAATAAAGAATTCATTCATTTAAAAGGGGGGTTGGAGAAATGGCTAAATAGTTAAGTATGGGCAGCTCACAACTACCTAGAATTCCACATCCAAGGGATCCAATGTCTCTGGCCTCCTCAGGAATCTGTACTTATATGCACATACTCCTCCCCCATACATATATACTTAAATATAATACAAATCAATCTTAAAAAAACCCACTTTCCAATATTCTCTCTTGCTGAAAGGCTAATCAGACTTCACAGCAGATGTCACCCCACAGTGTGGCTGCAGGGGCCTGGGCTTCCCTCACCTCCTCTCTGGTCTGAGATGTCACCCCACAGTGTGGCTGCAGGGCCTGGGCTTCCCTCACCTCCTCTCTGGTCTGAGATGTCACCCCACAGTGTGGCTGCAGGGCCTGGGCTTCGCTCACCTCCTCTCTGGCCTGGGCTCCACTACCCCGATTACTCTTCTGCCTCTGCTAGTGCCGGGTCCCTCTCCTGTTCTCTCTGGTGCATACAGCCTCCTCACCGACCTGGCTCACTTCTCACTGCCATCGCCAAACCCACTCTTTTTGTCTCTATGTCACTGACTGGATCACATACACACTTAACCATCACCAATACTGCTTTTTATTCGAAATCTTTATTTCTTATATTTGAGGACGAAATAGTATAGAATATGCGAGGTATACACTAAGATATCAGAAATAGGAAAATGGAGATAATAAGCACCTACTGTGTGCCAGGCTTGTGTTAAGCAGATTCATGCTCCCCTGCATTCTTGTGTGTGTGTGTGTGTGTGTGTGTGTGTGTGTGTGTGTGTGTGTGAGAGAGAGAGAGAGAGAGAGAGAGAGAGAGAGAGAGAGAGAGAGAGAGAGAGATTGATTGATTCCCTAGCTGTCCTAGAACTTGCTCTGTAGACCAGGCTGCCCTCAAACCTCCCCAGTACTGGGATTAAAGGTGTGTGCCACCATCGCCTGGCAGCTCCCCTATAATCTTAAAAGTCCTAGGAGGCAGATGACATGATGACCATTTTATGGCTAAAGAGACAGAGGCTCAGTCCTAGAAGAACTGAGAGATCCATAATCCCACAGCCGGCATGGCAGGCCAGGGTCAAACCTACCACCCACTGACCAAAGCTTCAGACTGTACCAAGCCATACGGCCTTTTGGGAGGAGGTGAACTGGACATCTATTAACTCCAGAGCTTCTCAGAACCCCACTATGTATCATGAGACTCTAAGAGCATGTGTGTGTGTGTGGGGGGGGGAGGGGCACAGTGTTTTTCAGACTTAACAGGCTATGAATTCAAGGAACAATGTCCCACGTTCTACAATTCCCATCCTGCTGTGAGCAGATGAGCCAAGGCTGGTTGCAGAGGAGAGGTTCCTGTCAGTTCCTCAGGCATGTGTTTCGGGACTGCTCAGGCCAGGGTCTCAGTTCTGCTGGGGAACTGTCTAAACACTGGTTTTCTTCCTTTCACAACAACACACCTCTCTTAGAAGATGGCATTACCTACAGATCAGAAAATCGTCCAGAAACTCAACAAAACAGTGTTTGAGACGGAGCAAGTCTACGACCATGGGAAGCCGGGGTGGGGGTGCTAAAGGCACCGCCTGCGGCAAACAGGCATCATTTTCTAGACTGAGCTCCCCAGGCCAAGAGCAGCCTTTGTCGTGCCTCTACTTTGCCTGCAAGTGGCAATGCCCTGGCCTTGTGGCAACCATGCCTGCCAACAGCATGACCTGCTGCAGAAGGAGTCTCCTGGGCCTGAGCCCTGCGGGCGTGGCTGCCCACTCGGGAAGGAAGCTGGAGTATTTGCTGAACAATGCTCATTTTATCTGTGACCATTGTAGCCCTGGACTAAACCCTTGTTAGCACACTGCCCACCCTAAACAATACCCACGCTAAGAAACAACTGCAATAAAAGAATTCTGAATACATTTTTTTTTTCTGTTTGTATCAACAAAGGTTCAAACCAGTTTTCTGGCTTTTAAAATGGCAAAACTTGGGGACTGGGGAGATGGCTCAGGGGTTAAGAGCACTGGCTGGTCTTTCAGAGAACCTGGGTTTGCTTTCCAGCATCCACATGGCGGCTCACAACTGTCTGTAACTACAATTCCAGGAAACCTCACATCTTCCTCTAGCTTCTATAGGCACCAGACACATACATGGTGCACAGACACACACACAGGCAAAACATCCACATACATAAGAGATAACTTCTAAAAATTAGACTGGTACTATAGACAAACAGGAAAGGCAACAGTTTAAAGTGAGTTACTTCACAGCCAACAGAATGCCGGCCAGGAAAACAAAGAACGACTCAGGTGTCTCCCTCCAAATTCCGAATAAGTTACCACCTGAGACGTAAAAGCATCCTGTTTTCACTTGATGCTCACAGTGTTTTGACCCCTCAAACAGGACTCCAGAGTTCACTGGTGGATACCCCTAGACTAGTGAACTTTCTCTCCATCAGCAGATGCCCAGGCCCAGAATCCAAATTAAGGACTTAAAAGTTGACCACAGAGAAATGGCTCCTGATCAGTGAATCAGACTCATCCCTCCGGAAGCTCAACACCTTTCTCTGTATATTCCTTCCTTTCCTTTCCCTTGGAGCTGGCAAGCCTTGTTGACACTCTTAACAGGCTGATTCAGAGTCGGGTCATCCTCAGGATATAGTACCTGCAAAGAGACAGGTTCCCTGAACATGCAGCGTAGTCCCTTCTGGAACTTTATACATTCTGTTCCCTTTGCCAGAACGTTTCTTTGGAAACTGGAACTCTTGCGTATTACCATCTGTGGTGGTTTTAATGAGAACGGCCTCCACAGCCTCATACGTTTGAATACTTGGTCCCCAGTTGGAACTATTTGAGAAAGGTTAGAAGTTGTGGCCTTGTTGGAGGAGGTGTTATGGGGGTGGGCTTTGAGGTTTCATAGGACATTCCCAGTTAGCTCTCTCTGCTCTGAGGTTGTGTCTCACGATGTGAGCTCTCAGTCACTGCTCCAGCGCCAAGCCTGCTTCCTGCCATGATCCCCACTATGACGGTCACAATCTCTAACCCTCTGAAACTCGAAGTCCCCCTTAAACTCTTCCATGAGCTGTCTTGGTCATGGTGTCTTATTACAACAATAGAAAAGTAACTAAGACACGACCTGAAGTTACTCTCCTTAATTAATTATTATTACTTGCCTCTTAGCTGTCGGTCATCTCCCAAAGGACTATAAAACTCAAGAATACAGGGATGATATCTATTCATCACTTTGTCCTCAGTCCTCAAGACATCATCTGGTCCAGGAAGAGTCTCCATGAATACACGTTTAATGAATGGACCTACCACACCCTACTTCTTACTTAACCCTCAAGCCTCAATCTCCATTCCTTTTCCTCTTCTTCCTTCTCTTCCTCTCCCCACCCCTCTCCTTTTACCCCTCTTCCCCTCCTCCCCTCCCCTCCATTTCTTTTTCATGCTGAGAATTGAAACCAGGGCTTGCTTTATACAAGCTAGGTTCTCAGCCACTGAGCCACATTAGCAGGAAAAAAATGTTTTCTTGAACCCAAAGCCTTGAGAACGTTAGGCAAGTACTCTACCACTGAGCTATACTCTCTTGCCCATGTGTTGTTAAATCAGGCAGAGAAACATTTGGTCTTTTGCTAGAGAATTCCAAGCAGTTTGAACAACTGCTTGGTGTACCACTCCATAACTCACATGTGCTAGCTAGCTAGATAAATTGTGTTTCCCTTTCACCTTCTGCATTCTATGTGAAGTCATCACTCATTCCAGGAAGGAATTCTCAAGACCATCTGGCACTTTCATTTTCCCTGACAGCAGCCATATTACAGACAAAGCTAGAAGTCACTGCACCTTTGTGGATCTAATCTCGTGTGTCTGGAGAGGAGATGGGGGAGATCAGTATTCACTGGGATCACTGTCCTAACAGAATAAAACCCAAGAGGCCTGGAAAGCAAGAACAGTTGGGGCTTCCTCTGTGAGTCCTGGAGAACAGGAATATTCTCTAGCACATGGCTCTCCCTGCCACTGAGTGGACAAGCCTGGGCTACATGAGTCACTGGCTAGTTACTCTGACATTAGTTTTCTCGTGGGAAAATGAGGGTTAAAAAAATAAACGATTCATTGAATTCTGAGGACTAAATGACTTATAAATTACCCTGCACAGTGCCTGGCATGGGTAGGTGCTCAGTAAACATGAGTGCCCTCCCCCACTTCCTGGTTTCTAAGCTTGTGAAGCCAACTCTACCATCACTGCCAGGAATCAGCTCTCTGTAGGGAGACTCGCCCCGCCTCTCTGCTCCTTCCTTGGCCTGCGCCTGCGCTGAGAGAGTGAAGTGAGACAAGCGCCTGGCAGGCTGCTCTTTCTCCCTCTCCCACAGCATCCAAACCCTCAGCACTGTGGGGGCCTCACGGGATGCCACCCCAGCCTGCCCCACTCCTAAGAAGCACCACTTAAATCGAACTGCCAGATGGATTCCCTGGCCCCTTTTCTTTATTACTTAGCAACACAGACTTTGATGTCACATCATTGTTTAAGAATTTTCATAAATACCGCTGGAGAGATGGCTCAGTGGTTAAGAGCACTTGCTGCTCTTTCAGAGGACCCGAGTTCAATTCCCAGCACCCACATGGCAGCTCACAATTGTCTGTAACTCCAGTTCCAGGGGATCTGATACCCTCACACAGACACACAGGCAGGCAAAACACCAATGCACATAAATTAAAAGGAAAAAAAAAGATTTTTCCTAAATACCAAGTTTATATCTTACTTGTCACTTACTGAGTTTGAAACTATACAAATAGACAATCTTAAGTGATCTCTTCTTAAAGTTCCAAAAGCAGGTCATCAGGTCAACAGAAATGCAAACATCAATTTGCCCGTTTTTTGCTAGATGGACTAAATCTCTCTAAGTTGATTCCAAGTCAAGCTTAACTGCTGATTTCTGGAGACAATGCTGAGGATACCTTACATGCCAGAATTACATGTTCATGCTCTGTTGTTCCAGTCAACAGAGCTTTCTCGATGTTTTCATAAACACCTCCCATGGTCTTTCCCAATCTGGCTGCAGAAGTGTTTACAGTGTTGAACTCAGTCACTTTTATTGCTTCCTCTCACAGATCAGATAAAATGACAGTGAGATAAATCCTGAGCGGTTCTCAAGCACTTCAGAACGCACACTCTCCTCAGACCGTGAAAAAGGATATTTGTCTGCCTGGCTTCTCCCCAGCCCGTCGGTGAAGTGGGTGGAAGCGGTTCCGGGCTGGCCTCTCCACCAGCCCATGGTGGCGGGTTCCACGGACGTTATCAGCTTGATGAAAAGATGGCTGCAGAGAAAGGAAGAACGTTTGGCCTCTAACCGTGAAGTTGCCACTCACCCTCCAGAGCGACTGATAACAGACGAAAAGCCCAAGTTTCTAATTGTACTATTGCATGTTGGTGCTTTGTGTCAAGGTAAATACAATGTCCCATGTGGCTGTTTCTACACAATTACAGAATATATCAAAAACAGTCTTTAATGTGTTACTATGGAAGCAGACAGACTATATATAAAAATTGTCATAATTAGGAAATAGAGAATAGGGGGACTATGGCTTCAAGCTCTTCCAGTCTATTCTTGCCTTCTGAGAGCTAAAATTTTGAAATGTATTTACTGGGCCAGCAAGATGGTTCTGTGGGTAAAGGTGCCTGCCTCGCAAGCTCGAACCTGGGTTCAACCCCCAGATCCTACAAAGAGATGAAAGGAAAGAACCGTCTCTACCAAACTGTCCTCTGACCTCTCCACAAGCACCACAGAATGTACACCCATATGCATGCACGAGTGTGCACTTATTCAAGCACACACGTGCACACACACACACAAATGTTTAAAAATGCAGTATTGAGTTGGGTGGCAGCTGTAAGCCCAGAATTTGAAGGGGCAGAGGCAGAAGAATCATGAGTTCAAGGCCAACCTAGGCTACAGAGTGAAACCCTGTTTCAAATCAATCAATCAATCAATCAATCAATAAATAAGTATCAAAAAGAAACTAAACTCTGCTGCCCGAAAGTACTTATTTTTTCCTTTGCTTTTCGAGCTTACTTGTGTACAACTTTTGCATCGCTGTACCCAGACAGTGAATATATTTTTGAGATCTATTTTTGTACTTAACATTATTTCATAATATAAAATCTTTCTATTTACTAATTCAGAAATCATATAGTACTTCATTTCTAATACTCATAAAGCCAGCAATCTACATTGTAATTCAAAAACTGTATGATCTAGAGACGCCTCAACAGCTTCCTCTTGCTAACAAGTCACTCTGGCTTTCTTACCTATAAGACAGGAATGATAGTCTCCATTTAGGCTTGTTAAGATGTGAAATGAGGACAGGTGGTGGAGGCACACACCTTTAATCCCAGCACTGGGAGGCAGAGGCAGGTGGATCTCTGCTGTGAATTTGAGGCCAGCCTGGTCTACAAATTGTTTCCAGGACAGCCAGGGCTACACAGAGCCCTGTCTTAAAAAAAAAAAAAAAAAAAAAAAAAAGTGAGGGGCGGGTGAGATGGCTCAATGTGGTTTAGGTACTTGCCACCAAGCCTGATGGCCTGAGTTCAATCCTCCCAGGACCCACATGGTGGAAAGAGAAAAACGACTCCCATAAATTATCCTCTGACCTCCACACACATGCCGTGGCACACATGAATAAACAAGTCAATAAATAAATGTAATAAAAATAAAGACAAAATAAAATGAAATGAGATCCCTTATGCGTGGACTGCTCTGTCCCAGATGTATCTGGGCATTAGAAGGGAAGATGTACGTGTGATAGGGCATACTGGGAAACATCCCATTAAAGGTCACCCTGCAGATCCTTCTCATGGTTAGTGTCTTCTCCAGCATGGGAAGGAAGCCTCCCTACATCTCCCTCAACAGACCTAGACCTCAGTGAGGCACCATCTGTTGCTCATGCCACACCACCTCTAGCTGTAGGCTAGAATGAATGTCTGTGGAGCGGGGAGGTAAGCGGACAAGTGACTTGAGGCGGCAGTGGTCAGTGACTTAGGAGCAAATGGATATCTGGTCCAAACAAACTCTCATACCCTTTTCTTCCTGCTGTGAGAATGCTAGGTCCCAAATAAAGCATGTTCCTTCTGCCTGGACTGCAGAAAGACACAGGAGGAGAGAGAGGTTCAGTGGGTGCCCTGAAGCTATTGCCTGTAATCCAAGTGAAGAGCAGATGTCTGCTGAGAGCCTTGGTGTTGGGATCGCTGTTCCTGTAGCTAACCCTCCTGCTTCAGTAGGGACAGGAGGAAGAGCTGCACTGAGGGAGCAGAGAACCAGGAGGCAGAAATCCAAGACTGTACACACTGCTGCCATATACTTTCAGGAGAGCCTCAGCTCAGCTCTGAGGAGTACTGTAAGGATCCAGAATCTAAGACTCGGGAGACCTCAGTGCTATCTGGGGTGCAGTGAGGACCACTCAAGGCAGACGAGCATTGTCAGCACAGCACGGCAACAGAGGTGGAAAAGTCATCTGAAAGAATTTCTAACAATTCCAAGAACTCACTGTGGGAGAAACCCAAATTCAGCTGTATTTCCATGGCTTTTTGTTTGTTTGGGATAACATTTATTCTGAAACAATAAAGGGAGGGCTGGCCAAGGAACCTGGTCAGGGTCTGGAGCCAGTGCTGCTCAAGTGGGCCCCTGAGCACCAGAGAGCAGAGGGAGGGAGCACGGGGCGTTGTTAGGTTGTTAGTAGCAACCGAAAACACCACCAATAGCCTGAAAGTGCAAGTTAACACCAGGAGGCCAGCAGGGACCTCAGCAGTCCAGAGCTGGCTGCTGGGCTATCACACAAGATGACCTGACTGTCGAGGGTGAGCACAGAGAAATGCCTGGGTGGCAACCCAAGGTACAAGAACTATTCTGGCCCTAAGTCATCAATCTGCAGGAGGGCAAACTGAGTAGAGCCTGCTCCGAAAAACAAGATTCCATGGAGCCCCAGAGGTAGGGAGCGGGCTGAGGCTAGCACTCAGGTGGGCGGGAGATGGCCAACGCCACTTCTCCCTTTGTTTCTGTGGTGAGCTGCGAGGAAAAGGGGATATGTGGATATTCAACGCAGCTCAAACTACTGTGGGAACTGAATGCCCACATGCAAAGAACCTTGCTCTCAGGCTCGCCTTATCTTGCAGGATAGTAAACTCCCGAATAGTTCTGGAAAATGTATCTACCAGGGCAGCAAACTGGTCCTGCCTCGCAGGTATTAAGTGGCTGACAAGGCAGGGGAGCCATACCTAACACAGAGGGCAGAACCTTCCCAACAACGACTGCCGAAATCGCAGTACTGTTAACGTCAATGTCCACCCCACCCCACCCCTGCAATACTAGGCAAGCGCCCACCACTGAGTTCCATTTCCAAACCTAATTGAGTTTTTTTGGTGGTTGTCATTTTTAACTTTTTGATAAGGTCTTGCTAAATGATTGCTCTGGCTGGCATCTGAACTTGTGATTCTCTTGCCTCAGCCTCCTCAGTAGCTCAAATTACAGGCTTACAACACCAGGCCTCTGCAAGTTGTGGGTTTCAGTGAAGAAATCTAGAGCTAATAGCCCACTGTATTATGCTCTCAGAGCACTCCCCCAAGGGACCAAGATCTTGGGTAGCAATCAACCTCTCCCACACCCCTGTGTGTGTGTACATATGCACACACACCCAGATTTATTAGGGAAAAGGAAGAAACCATTCGACAGAGGGGGAGGGGTTCCACAGAAGGAATATCCTGGGTTTGGGTATTGTGTTTGCTTGTATGTTTTGTTTTTAAGCAGATTTTGATATAGCCCAGGCTGCCCTCCTACTTAGCTGAAGATGACCTTGAACTCCTGGCCTCTTGTCTTCACCTCCCAAGTGCTGGATTGCAGATGTGCACCACCACGGAACTAGGGAGGCACTCTGCCACTGAGCTGCACTCCCAGCCCCGGCTAGGGCTCTTCGTGTGTAGGTGACCATATATAGGTGACAGATAGCACATGGGTGTCCACATCATATCACTTCTGAAAGCCACAGCTGTTGCAGCTGGTCTCCTCCCCTTCCACTAGACTCAGTCAAGTCCAGTGACCAGAGGAATACATTGCCTCCACTGGAGCTACAACCACTCATCACTAGGACACATTTACATTGACTCTCTCGGCGGATAATCAACATTGCTGACCTATCATTACATTTGTGGTTAATTAGAATTCCACATCTTTCTCACTTCACTGGCAAACATATGGGGATTCCTATCAAGCCAGTTTTGGTCATTCAGTGAGCTGAAGTCTGAGTCAGAGAGCGGTATGTTTAAGGGAATTATCATTATTAAAGGCCTGTAGGGGGCTGGCAAGACAGCTCAGGGGTTAAGAGCACTGGATGCTCTTCCAGAGAACCTGGGTTCGGTTCCCAGCACTCACATGGCCACTGACAGAGAATCCATGCCCTCTTCTGGCCTTGGAGGGCACTGTACACATGCACTACAAAGACAAAACACCCATATACATAAAATAAAAATAAATGAATCTTAAAAAAAATTAAAAAAAATAAGCTGGATATGGTGACACATGCCTTTAATCTCAGTGCTTGGGAGGCAGAGGCAGGTAGATCTCTATGAGTTCAAGGCAAGCACGTTCTACACAGTGAGTTCCAGAACAGCCAGGGCTATATAGAAAGACTCTGTTTCAAAAACCATAATTAATAATAATAATGATAAACAGTAAAGTTTAAAAGTACACATATGCAATAGCATATGATTTATTTATAGTCAACCAAAACATACTTTATTTCTGCAGCAAAATAGAAAATAATTCTAAGTTAAGATTATACTTCTATACAAAGTAATTATTTATTCATTTGTTTGTTTGTTTGTTCTGTTTTTGTTTTTTTCGAGACAGGGTTTCTTTGTGTAACAACTCTGCCTGCCCTGGAACTCAGTTTGGAGACCAGGCTGGCCTCAAACTCACAAGGATCCGCCTGTCTCTGCCTCCCAAGTACTGGGTTTAAAGGCATGCACCACCACCACCTGGCTATACAGTTATTAAAAACAGAAAAATATGATTATAATACCTTAAAGTATGGGCTTCTAAGTACTAACCTTTTTTTGGGGTGGAGGGGTTTTGAGACAGGATTTATCTATGAAGCCTTGGCTGTCCTAGAAATTGCTCTGTAGACCAGGCTGGCCTTGAACTCAGAGATCCACCTGCCTCTGCCTCCCAAGTGCTAGGACTAAGGGTGTGTGCCACTACCTCCCAGTGCTAATCAATTGACATTCTTGTATATAATGAGTTCTACTAACATTTTAAAACTGTTCCTGTCTAGCATGCATGAAACCCTGAGTTTGATCTTCAACACTCCCAAGACAGACAAACAGACACACACACACACACCATGTATGCACACACATCTGGATGTTTATACGTATATTAACCCAGCCCTGGTGGTATGCACCTGGAACTCTGGCTACTCCAGAGGCTGAGGCAGGAGACCTGCTTAAGCCCAGAAGTTTAAGGGTAACAAGGGATCAAGATTTAGCCCACAAATAGATCTTTTGAAAGTTCTGATTGACAATGCCAAAACCCCGGCATCGTCACAGAGCGTCGCCAATCAACAGTCTCAAACAGAAGCCATCTATCTAGGCAGCTCTCAGGAGCTGTACACACAGTGATCAACAGAGATCAAAGAATGGCTAAAACGGCAAAAGGGACAGAAAACCACCAGGGCCAGAAATGCATACTGGCCTGAAACTTCAACACCACCCAAGATTATAACACGATTCAGTATCACTTACGTGGCAACTTCAGCCATCTCAGCAGTAAAACAAGAAACCAAGAGACAGAAGCAGATGGGAGCCAAAGAACACTAAGAAGGGAACCCCTGGGATTCTCTCGTACACCCCACACAGGCCTCTTTAGTCTGCAACGGGGGTGGAGGGGGCAGGGAACGAAGGTAGGGATGGAGCTGCCGGTCTATCAGTGTGCATTAGACAAACAAGGCAAGGACTGCCACAGGGGCAAGATGGGTCTGCTCGTCCTTCTACAGACGGGAACTAGGTCCAGAGGGATAGTGATTTTTCTCAGGAAGGCAGAGCTAGAAATACGTTTTTGTTAGTTAAATTGTTTTTGAGACAGTCTCTCACACAGCCCATGCTGGCCCTGAACTATGCAGCCAAGGCCCCTCCCTGCCTCTGCCACCTATGTGCTGGGATTACAGGTGTGTGGCACCCTGCCCAACAGCCTGGAAACTTGAATTCTGAATCTCTGAGCCTCATTCAGTAATCTTTACACCTTATCACTCTGCCTTCTTTGCTAAATGGCCCACATACAATCAACTGCTTTTGAGATTTTTTTTTTTTTTGGTTTTTCGAGACAGGGTTTCTCTGTGTAGCTTTGCGCCTTTTCCTGGAATTCACTTGGTAGCCCAGGCTGGCCTCGAACTCACAGAGATCCGCCTGGCTCTGCCTCCCGAGTGCTGGGATTAAAGGCGTGCGCCACCACCGCCCGGCCGCTTTTGAGATTTTTAAATAGAGTTTTAGCTGACGTATAAATTCTTTATTAAGACTCTTTCTACCCAGGCATATCAGTACATGCCTAAAATCCCAGCACTGGGGAACTGAGGCATAAGGATGAAAAGTTCAAAGTCAGCTTGGGCTACACAGTAAGATTCTGTTTCCAGGAGATGGGTGGATGGAGATATATATCTCCTAAGCTGTAGCTCAGTGGTAGAGCACACTTGTATAAGGCCCTTAGTTCATTTATTCACTCCTCAGCAACACACACACACACAGTTTAAATGCTACTATGTTTGTAAATCTACTAAAGATCTAAAAGTCAAGTGATAGTAGCCTGGTAAGATACTTGATTATGCTATAATGTATATAACACACCTATGGAGTGATATTCACCTATGATCTCATTTGAGGTAGGTAACCAACTTCATATTTCACAATGGTCAGCTAGCTAAAAGCCCTAGAGCTGTTTTCTGGTCAAGCCATGCGTCCTCCTTTAGACTGAAAATGCTCCTTCAATAGTCCTACATGCCTCTCTGTACTCAGGTCCACAGCTGTCTCCTACTTCCCTGACAAGGGTAAGCAGGGAGACTGGAGGCAAGTGTGGCTGGAAGGTACGATAGCAGACAGGGTGAGTTAGTGCTTGGACTGAGGTCACACTGAAATGGATCACTGAGCTCTACAAAACGACCCTTTAGTTAGCCTGTCATGGTGAAGTTCTTGAGTTTTTGGTAAACTTGTGAAGACTGGCCCCAGGTACTGACCATACTTCAGCTGAGGAAGGGGAGGAGTTAAGGAAGCTCTATGAGCAGGGTTTATTTATACATGGGCTAGAAAGGAGACATGCTACAGGCTTGCTCTTTTCAGAAGAGCATGTGTGATGAGTCACCTCCAGGAGCTCTTTGGTTCTCATGATGTATTTGTTAGAATTCCTGTAATAAACCATCATGACAAAAGCAACTGAGGGAGGAAAGGCTTATTCTGGCTTACATATCCTGGCTCACCACAGTCCACCGAGGGAAGCCAAGGCAGGGACTGAAGCAGAGACCATGGAGGAAAGCTATTTACTGGCTTGCCCCTCATGGCTTGTTCAGCCTCCTTTCTTAGACAACCCAGAACCACCTGCCCAGGGAACACACACACACACACACACACACACACACACACACACACACAGTGATCTGGGACCTTCCACATCAATCATTAATCAAGAAAAGGCCCCACAGACGTGCCCACACGTCAATCTGATGGAGGCGTGTTCTCAGTGCAGGTTCCCTCTTCCCAAGTATGTTCAGGTTTGTGTCAAGTTGACAACACCAACCAGCACACGTGACAAAGACCAACCTGCCCACAGCCAGATGTGCCAGTGTCCTGCCAGGCTCCCTGACCGCAGCATCCTCACATCCCTTTGCCCTCTGCAGCATCAGAGCCCAGCAGAGAATGGGATTTCAGCGCACAAACTCATACGAGCTCTTAATTGTCGTGGAGTCACGCTTTTCTCCAGGTATCTCCTCCTCCTCGGCCTTAAAGTGCCACACAAAAGGAAAGGAAGCCTAATCAGATGAACCAAGCTAAAAGACTGCTCTACAAAATGCTGGAATACAACATGGTTTTGATAGTTGGGTTGTTTGTTTTGGCAGTGAAGGTCACAATCAAGGCAGCTAGTATGATTACAAAGGGCCAGGCAAAAGAATCTGTCCAAACAAGAAATAAAGGTTGGGGCACGGTGGCACATGCTTAGAATCTTAACACGCCGGGAGCCAGGGCAGCAGGTGAGTTCCAGGCCAGCCTGGATACACAGCAAGACCCTGTCTCAAAAGAGAACAAAGTTACAAGGGTATAACAAAGAACACCACGCCAAACATGCTTAGAGTGTGGGGTCTCAGGCTCAGCTGGGGCAGCCTTTTAAGACGATGAGGATGAAAAGGGAAGCATCTCTGGCAGGGCCCCCCATCCTAAAGAGGGGAGATGATACCCTGGCTGAACAGACTTGAGAGCTGAGAGCTCTAATCCCTCCCTCCAGCACCCACATGGTGCCTGCCATGTAACGGGTGCCAACATGTTTGGTTAATTATCTAATGTTTCTAGCAACTCAGGCTCCAGAGTGTGTCCCCCAAGGGATTCCCAGCATGAATATAGTTCTGTTCCCACTTAGTTTTATATTTGTGTATGTGTTTAACAGGAAAGTGCCATATGCATACAATTTATAAACAAACAATATGCCCAAATTGGTGACACATAACTCTTTTTATCATTAGCATGAGTGATCAGAAAGTTTAATGGCAAGATGTTGATAATTATTAAAAGTAGTGATGGTTTATTATTCCATTCTTTCTACTTTTGTGTCCAGCTAAAAATTTCCATATTAAAACAAAGAGTTTCAACTTCAAATCCTCAGGGCGGGCGGCCATGGAGAATGAAGGTTTGGAACAGTTGAAAGGCTTTGTACTTTGCTTTAGGTCATGCCACTCTGGGTCCCGGAGAAGAGGTTTAAACTGCATATTTCCCACCTCCCTGCCTGGAGTGATGTGTTTGGTGGTGAGCAAGGCCACCTGCTCAGCACAGCTCCCTTGAAGTCTGAGTGGGACTGGAGACCTCTGTTCTGGGGAATCGAGGTCTGCCCACTCAGCTCCAGGCGGCCCATTTGCTTCTTTCGATGACAGAAAGAACCGAGGAGGGAAGAAATGGCTTGGGTTTTTGGCTGTTGGGTGTTTTCCAGGTTCTCCTCAAACTGGACATCCTTCCTGCCTCAGCCTCTCAAGTACTGAGGCTGCAGGTATGTGCCATCACATCCAGCAGGGAACTGTTCTGTTGTAGGTAAGAAAGCCCTCCAAGAGAACTCGTTTTTGATGAACCAAGGCTTGAGCTGAGCAAGGGCAGGGAGAAGCAGGAGCCAGACTTAGAAACGGGATCAACAGGAGGGAGGATGCTGAGAAAACAGCCAAAGGGTCAGGCTTTTAGGAAGAGATCAAAGCACCTGCCACAGAGGATGGGTAGAGGAGACAGTCATGGGGTGCTGCCCTGCTCCCCTCTTTACAGCCCTGCTGCATTCTGACTCATACCAGATTCACTGCTGTGATTAAACTTGGTGAGACACTTCACTGAGTTTCAGAGAGATCTAGAATTTAGATTAAAAGGAAAAAAAAAAAACCTGAGAGGGGAATAGACGAAACAAGAATAGCAAAACGTGGAGGATACTAATGTGGAAGATATTGTTGTAAGCCTGGTAGCACAGGCCTGTGATGCCAGCTACTCAGGAGGCTGAAGCAGGGAATCAAAAGTTCAAGGCCTGCCTGGACTACAGAGTGAGTTGAAAGCCTGCCTGGACAACTTAGTGAAACCTTGTCTCAAATTAAAAAGTGCAAAAATGGATGGGAATATAATTCAGTGGTAGAACACTTGTCTAATGCGCACAAGGTTCTAGGTTAATGCCAAGCAGACAAGGGTGGAGGGTGGTGAGGGGGTGGATGGGCAGGATACCTGGAAGATATTGAAACTAGTAAGAGTAATATAGTTGGTGAACAAAAAAGCTCCCCTCACCCCTACAGAGTATGTATAACTTTATGCCTTGTTTTTCTTTCTTAACTATTGCTGTTTTATTTTACTAGTGATATCTCTTTTTAAAATGTATTTATTTGCAGGCATATTCTCAAGGTGCAGTCCTTGTTCTGCAGCATGCTTCTGGGATGTTCTCTTTCAGGCCGAGCTGCAGTACCCTCAAAGCATTCACCATCTCTCGAGGGCATCTGCCCAGACGAGAGGCTGCTCAATGCACACACACCACAGGATGAGGTGGAGGTCAGAGGACATCTTGTGGGAGCAGAGTCTCTCCTTCCACCATTGGGCTCCAGGGACGGAACTCAGATGGTCAGACTGGGCAGCAAGCATCTTTACTCACTGGCCCATCTCACAGGCCCGTTCCTGATGTCTTTAAAGAACAAAATAAGGATATTTAGCTTTTAGCAGAGCAATTGCCTAGCATGCTGGGTTTGATCCCCAGCACTGGAAAAGAGGAAGTAAATGAATAAAGAACAAAACAAGTATTTAATTTCACAAAAGAAGTATTAAAGGATAAGAAAGAGTGTGTCTGGAAAGAATAAAATAATCTGGAACATTTAGTTAGATACAGCACATGGCAATGCTAAATAAAGATACCGGGTTAAAAAACCCGCAACCCTTACATCCTGTTTTTGGTTTAAAAGAGCATAGGGTACTATCCCCATCTGGCTTCTCGCTCATGATGAGACACACAGTGTCCTGTTCTTCAGGATTCACCAAGTCACAAGAGCTCATGATGACCTTTCAGGTCAGCCAAGCCAAGCATGCAGCATCCTTACCCCTGGCTGTCTGGCTGCCTCCAGGTCCCACTGAACATGAGGACACACTACATTCTCAGGGTACAGTTCTTGTTCTGCAGCATGCTTCTGGGACGCTCTCTTTCAGGCTGAGCTGCAGTACCCTCAAAGCATTCACCATCTCTTGAGGGCATCTGCCCAGATGAGAGGCTGCTAAAAATTCTCAATCCGTTGTCCCCATGAGGAACCAAGTTACCAAAAGTGAAGAATAGGTCTGCAGAACCAGATTCTTTTCAGGTTATTGGTTTCAATTTTGGTTTTAAAATTTTTCCTTCCTTCTCTCCTTCCTCCCTCCTTCCTAGATTCTCCATTGAATCAAAACCGGATCTGGCTCAGTGGTGGTGGCGCACGCCTTTGATCCCAGCATTCAGGAGGCAGAGGCATGTGGATCTCTGTCAGTTTGAGGTCAGCCTGGTCTACAGAGTGAGTTCCAGGACAGCCCGGGTTGTTACACAAAGAAATCCTATCTCAAAAAACAAAAACAACAACAATAACAACAAAACAAAAACAACAACAAAAAACTGGATCTGGTTGCTTACTTACAGCTGAGTTAAACCCGTTTGAAACTCTTTTGTTAAACAGACAAACTTGTAGGACCCATGTGGAGTCTTTTCCCATCTTAAGCTCTTACTTCTGCCTAGACATGGAAGGGAAAACAGACCTCTCCAACGGCGCTGGTGAGAGCCTTTCTTTTGGACATGTATGTGTCATAGGCCTGCGCTGGTGACAGCCTTTCTTTTGGACATGTATGTGTCATAGGCCTGCGCTGGTGACAGCCTTTCTTTTGAACATGTATGTGTCATAGGCCTGCGCTGGTGACAGCCTTTCTTTTGAACATGTATGTGTCATAGGCCTGCGCTGGTGACAGCCTTTCTTTTGGACATGTATGTGTCATAGGCCTGCGCTGGTGAGAGCCTTTCTTTTGGACATGTATGTGTCATAGGCCTGCGCTGGTGAGAGCCTTTCTTTTGGACATGTATGTGTCATAGGCCTGCGCTGGTGAGAGCCTTTCTTTTGGACATGTATGTGTCATAGGCCTGCGCTGGTGAGAGCCTTTCTTTTGGACATGTATGTGTCATAGGCCTGCGCTGGTGAGAGCCTTTCTTTTGGACATGTATGTGTCATAGGCCTGCGCTGGTGAGAGCCTTTCTTTTGGACATGTATGTGTCATAGGCCTGCGCTGGTGACAGCCTTTCCTTTGGACATGTATGTGTCATAGGCCTGCGCTGGTGAGAGCCTTTCTTTTGGACATGTATGTGTCATAGGCCTGCGCTGGTGAGAGCCTTTCTTTTGGACATGTATGTGTCATAGGCCTGCGCTGGTGACAGCCTTTCTTTTGGACATGTATGTGTCATAGGCCTGCGCTGGTGACAGCCTTTCTTTTGGACATGTATGTGTCATAGGCTTGCGCTGGTGACAGCCTTTCTTTTGGACATGTATGTGTCATAGGCCTGCGCTGGTGAGAGCCTTTCTTTTGGACATGTATGTGTCATAGGCCTGCGCTGGTGAGAGCCTTTCTTTTGGACATGTATGTGTCATAGGCCTGCGCTGGTGACAGCCTTTCTTTTGGACATGTATGTGTCATAGGCTTGCGCTGGTGAGAGCCTTTCTTTTGGACATGTATGTGTCATAGGCCTGCGCTGGTGAGAGCCTTTCTTTTGGACATGTATGTGTCATAGGCCTGCGCTGGTGAGAGCCTTTCTTTTGGACATGTATGTGTCATAGGCCTGCGCTGGTGACAGCCTTTCTTTTGGACATGTATGTGTCATAGGCCTGCGCTGGTGACAGCCTTTCTTTTGGACATGTATGTGTCATAGGCCTGCGCTGGTGAGAGCCTTTCTTTTGGACATGTATGTGTCATAGGCCTGCGCTGGTGAGAGCCTTTCTTTTGGACATGTATGTGTCATAGGCCTGCGCTGGTGAGAGCCTTTCTTTTGGACATGTATGTGTCATAGGCCTGCGCTGGTGACAGCCTTTCTTTTGGACATGTATGTGTCATAGGCCTGCGCTGGTGACAGCCTTTCTTTTGGACATGTATGTGTCATAGGCCTGCGCTGGTGAGAGCCTTTCTTTTGGACATGTATGTGTCATAGGCCTGCGCTGGTGAGAGCCTTTCTTTTGGACATGTATGTGTCATAGGCCTGCGCTGGTGACAGCCTTTCTTTTGGACATGTATGTGTCATAGGCCTGCGCTGGTGACAGCCTTTCTTTTGGACATGTATGTGTCATAGGCCTGCGCTGGTGAGAGCCTTTCTTTTGGACATGTATGTGTCATAGGCCTGCGCTGGTGACAGCCTTTCTTTTGGACATGTATGTGTCATAGGCCTGCGCTGGTGACAGCCTTTCTTTTGGACATGTATGTGTCATAGGCCTGCGCTGGTGAGAGCCTTTCTTTTGGACATGTATGTGTCATAGGCCTGCGCTGGTGAGAGCCTTTCTTTTGGACATGTATGTGTCATAGGCCTGCGCTGGTGAGAGCCTTTCTTTTGGACATGTATGTGTCATAGGCCTGCGCTGGTGACAGCCTTTCTTTTGGACATGTATGTGTCATAGGCCTGCGCTGGTGACAGCCTTTCTTTTGGACATGTATGTGTCATAGGCCTGCGCTGGTGAGAGCCTTTCTTTTGGACATGTATGTGTCATAGGCCTGCGCTGGTGACAGCCTTTCTTTTGGACATGTATGTGTCATAGGCCTGCGCTGGTGACAGCCTTTCTTTTGGACATGTATGTGTCATAGGCCTGCGCTGGTGACAGCCTTTCTTTTGGACATGTATGTGTCATAGGCCTGCGCTGGTGACAGCCTTTCTTTTGGACATGTATGTGTCATAGGCCTGCGCTGGTGAGAGCCTTTCTTTTGGACATGTATGTGTCATAGGCCTGCGCTGGTGACAGCCTTTCTTTTGGACATGTATGTGTCATAGGCCTGCGCTGGTGACAGCCTTTCTTTTGGACATGTATGTGTCATAGGCCTGCGCTGGTGACAGCCTTTCTTTTGGACATGTATGTGTCATAGGCCTGCGCTGGTGACAGCCTTTCTTTTGGACATGTATGTGTCATAGGCCTGCGCTGGTGAGAGCCTTTCTTTTGGACATGTATGTGTCATAGGCCTGCGCTGGTGACAGCCTTTCTTTTGGACATGTATGTGTCATAGGCCTGCGCTGGTGACAGCCTTTCTTTTGGACATGTATGTGTCATAGGCTTGGGCAGCAGCCGCAGCTTCTTAGTTTCCAACAGTCTTAGCAAGCTCTCTCCCAGGCAAGGAAGGTGGCATTCCCCAGCTTCTCAGCCCACAGGTGGGAAGGGTGGGGCTGGTAGCCCCTGCTAGCCCAGCTACTGCTGACAGCATGACCCATTCACACAGTCCAGCCCACAGATCTAGGAGTTCCTGAGGCACCATAAACAGAGCTGACAACTGACCCTTCACTGACTTCTCACAGGCTCATTAGCAGTGATGGTCTAGACCAAAGAACAGTGGTTAAAAAGCCCCTCAGTCTCGTGACCTGAGACATACACAGCACCTGAGGATTTTAATGGAGAAATCGGAATGCTGACTCGGTGTCATCCATACTCCTAACACAGTTCTCAGGTTAGATGATTTACTTGGTCACTAAAAATGGGTAAAGAGAAGTGGCCACTAGTGAACCTGGGAATTTTGTGGCCTTTCAATGTCTTTATATACTGAATTGTTCTCCTTTCTTTTCTTTGTGGTAGTGGGGAGCAGACCAGGCTCTCACACAAGTTTAGGCAAGGACTCTGCCGCTGAGCTTTTCACCTCATCCAAGATCTGAGGTGATTTTCTGTGTTTCCTCTGATGCTTCCAGTGAGAGTCACAATCAGCGGGGAATATAAGAACTAGACACTAAAATAAAACATGCTAAACCCATGCAATCATTTCACTATTTGCTCCAACACCAGAATGAAATGAGAAATGCCAGAATCCTTTATTCCCCCTTCGATTTTCTGTTTCTTACGTCTGCTTATTTGGGGAAATGCTTAAGGTTTTGTAGTCTCTGGGAATCATTTATAATGGTGATGAAGAGACAAAGTTGGAAGATTAACTGCCACTGGCGTGTGTCACAGCTGAGTGTGGAGCGCTCAGTCAAGATACTGACTTCTCTCTTCCTCCTTTCTGGGGCTGTAAGCCAGCCTTAAAACCCACAGCTAAGAGGACCAGCTGTGGCAGGCTGCAGACCTCTTCCTTGACCCTGGGATCCTGGGATGCTTCCTGCTGGTCCCCAGTCAGGGAGAGTCAAATAAAGGCAAAGTTCTCTCAGACAAAAAGCAAGAGTTTGTTTCTTAGATGCTCAACAGACAAATGAGGGACACTTAGAGCTCTGCAGAGCAGCTGAGCAAACCCAGACCCTGGGGCTGGGGCACTGCTTAGTTGGCAAAGTGCCTGCCTAGCCCGTACAAAGCCCTGGGCTCCACCCCGGCTGGCTCCCCATAGAACAGGGAGGGCATGGTGGTCACACACCTCTATTCTAACACACAGAAGGTATGAGGAAGAGGCTTAGAAGTTCAAGGTCGTCCTCAACTACACAGCAAGTTCAAGGCCAGCCTGGGCTACACAAGAACCTGTCTCAAAAAGAAAATTCAAGTCTTGTTGGAATTATTATTTTTAAAAACAATAAACCATTTTATCAAGTTATTTTAGTGAGTATTTATTTACATTCTCAACAAATACAAAATATAAAGACGGAGGGTGCTGCGGAAACCTCTAATCCCAGTTCCCCTTCTTGCTTCCCAATACGTAGCCAGGGTAATAGCCCCACGAGTCCTTCAAATCACGATTGGTGTGCACAGCAAGCAGGAGCAGACGATACTTCCAGTCCTCTTTTAGCAACAACAGTAGCATAGTCATAATTACAGCTTGCTCGTTACTTATTTATTCAAGTGTGTGCCCACATGGTAGAGGCCAGAGGTCTACACTGGGACCATTCGCCATGCTTCCCTTTCGAGAGACTCTCTCCCCGGTCTGGGACTTGTTGAGCAGGCCAAGCTGACTGGACAGTGACCACTCCTGGGGCTGGGACCCCACGCATGCACCACACAGCTGGCTCTTCCGAGGCTCTGGGGACTGAGCCCGGGCCTGGCACTTGTGCAGGAAGCACTTCCCTAGCTGAGGAATCCCAGCCCCTTCTATTTCTCCATTTATTCCCTTCAGTAACAGGGACTGGACTCACGGTCCTATTCGTACTGGACAGGCAGTGTACTACTGAGCAACATTCTCGGCCCTTACATCTTGCTTTTTAATTTTAATTTTATTACTTTACATTTATTTATTTTTGTGTGAGGGTGGGATGGGCTAGTGTAGAGGGGTGGGTACACATGCCACAGCCCATATGTGGAGGTCAGAGGACAACTTTCAGGAGTCAGTTCTCTCCTTCCACCATGTGTGTGTGTCCTGGGGATTGAACTCGGATCACCAGCCTTGGCAGCAAGCGCCTTTACCAACTGAGCTACTTGCTGGTGCTTGCTTCTTAAACTTACTCTTTCACTAACCTCCTCAAGCTGATTCCAGTTTCTTAGACAGTCTGTGTTCCGGCGGCTGCTGCTCTCCCTCCTTTCTCTTTTCTTCAGCAATCCTTCCGCTTCAACCTCCAGAGCGCTGGGATGGCAACACTAGTTCTTTGTTAACTTCCACCCGCCCACACCTCCGTGGACTACTCTCTCCCGGACAGACCATGCTGGCTGACTTCTCTAAGCCCTGCTACTCTTGACAGAACAGGTCCCAACCCTCCTCCTCCTCTGCTCCACTGGCTCTTCCTGTCAGCACAGGAGCACAGCCAAGACTCTCTGTGTGTGCCGCTGCGGGAGGGCCATGAACGACGCCCCATCTCCCCTCATCCCGCACCTCTTCTGCTAAGCAGCAGGCTTCCTGGTGTGGGAGTGGCCTCAGCTCCCTGCTCAGCTCTACGCCCCCACCCTCTACTCCACTGAAACTCCCATGACATTCACAGCCTTCCCTGCCCTTCAATCCAAATGGACTTTTTCAGCTCCTAAAGTACTGACATCCTAAAAGCATGAAATTGGGATGATTTGTTCTGTTTAAAACCTTCCGGTCCACGATTCCATACTCTCCTGTTTTTCTGCCTCTACAGAATCTGAACACACGAACCATCCTTTAACTGCTGAGCTTCCCTGGGGGTCAGTCCCACCACTCCACCTGCAACCCACATCTCTCCAGGCTACAGACTGTGCAGTCAGCAGTCCCCTGGACAGCCGTGGAGGGCTCCAGTGGATGTCTCCAGCGGCACACCTGGACCAGCCACTCTGCCTCTGTCCTCTCACACCGGCCCTGGCCTGCACACCTTGACCAGCCACTCTGCCTCCATCCTCTCACACCGGCCCTGGCCTGCACACCTTGGACCTCAGGGATCGGCCCTCCCTGGCTGTCTAACCCACCGCGTTTGGACTCTTGAGCACGTTTCCTCTCTTCACCAGCAACACCTGGTTACATGGGCCTCAGTACCTTCCACACTCACCCTGATCCTTAATTCCCCATCCAGTTAGTCTCTCCAAGAAATCTGAAACAGCCTTGTGATTGGGTGTGTTATTTTTGATTGTTTTGAGACATTCACTGTATAGCCCAGGCTGGCCACACTCACCTGGTCCACAGGTGTGTGCCACCACGCTGAGCTAGAACTGTCTTTCACCTCTGTTCTCGTTACCTCCTACCTTGTTCCCACACAGCAGTCAGGATAAGCCCCTAAAACATGAATCTGACAGCACTGCTTAGTGGTAGAAGTTATTAACAACACATTTAAAAAATTACTTCTGTCGTGCCGGGCGGTGGTGGCGCATGCCTTTAATCCCAGCACTCGGGAGGCAGAGCCAGGCGGATCTCTGTGAGTTCAAGGCCAGCCTGGGCTACCAAGTGAGTTCCAGGAAAGGCGCAAAGCTACACAGAGAAACCCTGTCTCGAAAAACCAAAAAAAAAAAAAAAAAAAAAAAAAATTACTTCTGTCTTAGTTACTTTTCTTTTGCTGTGCTAAGACACCATGACCAAGGCAACTTAAGAAAGGCTTTATTGGAGGCTCACAGTTTTGGAGGGTTAGCGTTCATAACCATCATGGCCGCAGGCAGACAGGCATGGTGCTGGAGCAGTAGCTAAGAGTATATCTAAATATCCACAAGGCAGAGCACCAAATGGAAATGGCATGGGAATTTGAAACCTCAAAGTCTTCCCTATTGATGACCTCCTTAAACAAAGTCATGCTTTCTCATCCTTCCCAAACAGTTCCAAAAAACCTGGAGACCAAGCATTCAAATGTCTGAGTCTATGGAGGTCATTCCCATTCAAACCACCGCAACCCCAAATAAGCCAATTTAAAATCATCTTGAAAACAAACATTCAAGAAAGGCCAAGAAAGAAAAATAACTGAAAAGCCATATGAAAGTGGATTAATATTTTAAAATGTAATATAAGCTGACAATAATTAGTCAAAACAGTATGACCCTGGTACAAGAACAGCTACATCCATAAAAAGGAAGCTAGCAGATGGCACAGGCCTGGAACTCAAGCACTAGAACAACTGCACTACAATCTCAGTCCCCAAACCTTCGTTCATTAAAAAAATTTACATGAAAAAAATCTCATCACAAAGTCTGATAAGAAATGGTAAACTCTGAAAATACATATGACCCAAATCACAGAAAAATGGCCACAATTTCTAACATATAACACCCAATCACCAAAATTAAGGGCAAAAGACATAAATTATACAAAGTAAAGATAATACAAATGGCTCAAAAACAGGAAAAATGCATACTTCATTTATAAGGAAAATGCAAATTAAAACTACATAGAGAGAGCCGGGCGGTGGTGGTGCACGTCTTTACTCCCAGCACTGGGGAGGCAGAGGATTTGAGACAGCTCAGTTGGTAAAGCACAAGGGATTTGATTCCCAGGAGTGGCAGACAATGCTGGCATGGTGGCATGCACCTGCAGCCCCACACTCAGGAGGCAATGACAGGGGAATCCCTAAAAGTTGCTGGCCATCCAGTCTAACCCACTTATTGAACCCCAGGTCCAAGAGAGCGCCTGTCTCAAAAACAAAAGGCAACAAGGGAAAACAACCCCCCAGGGCTGGGAAGATGCCCAGTGAGTCAAGTGTGTGCCACTCAAGCACAGAGACTGGAGCTGGATTCCCTAGAACCCACACAAAGCCGGCATCCTACCTCCACTGAGGAGGAGCGGACAGAAGAACCCCAGAATCTGTAGGCTAGGTGGTCTGGCACGTGCAGCCGCAAAGAAGTAAAAGACCCCGCCTCAAACAAGGTGGAAGGCAAGGGCTGACACCTGACATTGTCCTCTCATACCTGTTCCACGGAACACACATGTGCACCTGTACACACACACACACACACACACACACACACACACATATGCACACACACACACACACACACATATACACATACACGAACACATATGCACGCGCGCACGCGCACACACACACACACACACACACACACACACACACAGTCTCTCAAACCCTGGGGAGGATGTGGGCAGACAGGCTCTCTAACAGAACAGACATGGGTATAAACTGGTACACCTTCTCAGGAAGATGAACTGACAATACAAAGTAAACCAACAAGTGCTCCATCAACTCACTTCTAGAAATTGTTCTTGCAGCTACACCTGTACGTATATGAAACTGTACGTGTATAACAAGAATAAATCACGGTATGCTCATCTAGTAGAAAACTGTGTTATTTTGTTTTGTCTTAAAGAGGGGCTGAGGAAATGGCTCAGTTGGTAAAGTGTTTGCCATTCGAGCACAGGACCTGAGTTTGGACCCCCAGTCCCTGCAGTAAAAGCCAGGCATGATGGGTATGCCCGTAACCCTAGCAGTGGGGAGGCACACACAGGACAATCTCTGGCGCTCACTAGCCAGCTGGTCTTGCTGAACCAGTGAGCTCCAAAGTAGTGAAAGACTCAGCCTCAAAAAATAAGGAGGTTGGGCTGGGGAGAGGGCTCATCGGCAGAGCACGCTGCACAAGTGTGAGAACTGAGC
This sequence comes from Peromyscus eremicus, assembly GCF_949786415.1. Classification (NCBI taxonomy): domain Eukaryota; kingdom Metazoa; phylum Chordata; class Mammalia; order Rodentia; family Cricetidae; genus Peromyscus; species Peromyscus eremicus. The sequence continues at coordinate 117,692,870 of NC_081416.1, read as the reverse complement.
GCCAATCCCCAAAGCCTACGTAAAACACAGCATCAAGCATCTGTGACCCAGTGTTCCTACAGCAACAAGGGAGGTAGGTGCAGAAGGATCCCTGGGCGTGTGCAACAGTGACCGGAGGCCCTGTCCCAAAGTGAAAGGTGAAGACTGACATCTGAGGTTGTGCACTTGAGACTTGCATGTACAAACATGAACTCACACACATGCATACACCACATACACTTACACATGCATGCACACACACATGCCTGCACACACACATGCCTGCACACACACGAATACACACACACATGCATACCAAACACACTTTTAAAAATGGTATAGAGAGATCCCCAAGATATATTAAGTGGAAAAAAGCCAGGTCCAGAAATATAGGTAAGAGAGTCAGAGGACCATTGTTGATGTGCATATAAACTGCCCCAAAGGAGTAAGAACATGTGAACATGTATTCATAGATCTGAAAACATAACCAAAATTAAACTCAAAGACTATATTCTAAACCTACAGTGAGACACAGTTACAAAGACACACCAAGAAATGGACAACCACACCAGTGGATCAAACTAGTAAGAAACTTGGAAAAACCACATGAGAAATAAATGGTGATGGGCTGGAGACATGGCTCAGCAGTTAAGAAGCCCTTGCAGAGAACCTGAGTCCAGTTCCCAGCACCCACATGGTGGCTCACAACCACCTATAACTCCAGCTCTAGGAGATCCAATACCCTCTTCTGGCCTCCAATGGCACCTAAATCGTGTGCACATACGCCCCCACACACAGGTACACACAAGTACATGTAATTAAAAATAATTTTTTTAGAAAAACAAATGAACTAATTATGGACTAACCCGAGTTTGACTCCCAGAAGCAATTACTGAAAGTTGTCCTCTGACCTTCACACACATGCATGTCCACACTCACAAATACACATTATAGACACACATACACATATTAATAAAGAAAATAAAAACACTCTGTGGATGTGGTAGCATATGCTTGTGATCCTAGCACTCAGGAGGCTGAGGGAGAGGAACTCTAGCTTTGAGGCCAGCCTGGGCTGCAAAGCAAGACCCTGTCTTAAAGGGAGTGGTGGTGGTAAATTCCAAAATGGTTACAGTATTAGGATAGAATATGGATTTTAAAAAGAGTGAATGAGCAGTCTTAGAGTGAAGTCTATTCTAAGTGTACTAGAAATTAAAACCCAGCATTACAAAATACCAGTGTCTTCAATATACAGAGCAGAAAACTCCCAGACACATTCTGAACGGAGAGATTGTTTGAAATATACACAGAAGACTGTGGTAAACAAGGCAAAAGGGGCCCCAACCGTCCCCACCTCACAGTTTTCATGCTTTGGCATGAAGTACCTGCATGTACAAACATGAACGCACATACATATATATACACCACACATACACTTACACATACATACACACATATGCCTGCACACACACACACAAATATACATACACACATGCACACACCCTTTGACTGTGGCAGGGCCTGGAACATGCCTCTACTAACAATATACAGCCACAGTGATGGGACGTCATTCCCAGGGTGACACTCCAGTTTTCTAGCAGGAGGACTAGCAGCCTCCCCTCGCCTGGCTTCCAGGAGTGAGCTGCTGTGCAGCAAGTGAACGCTGGAGAAGTCCACAAGGTATGAAAGGCCTCGAGGAGCTGAGAGGAGCTGCTACCCAAAATGGATGCTGTAGTGCTTTAACCACGAAGGAAATCTGGCTACCCTGAGGGAGGAGACAATAATCCCCAGTCGAGTCTGATAAGTCCACGCCCTGTCCCCATAACTGGACAGCGTGGTGAGCCCCTGAAACCGACAACCCAGGTAAGCCATGTCTGGGATTCACTACAGAAACTGCCAGATAATAAAATGTATACTGCTTTGCCACACCACACTTAAGGCCATTGGAAATGTAACAACAGACAATTTATTAATACCAAAGCCAACTTGTTTAACATATACAGTATTCTTATATGCTAGTAAAAGATAAAGTACTCAGAACCACAAGTGGCCAGAGCAACACACAAGTATTCAGCCTGACTTACATGTTACACCCCCAGGATTTTAGAAACCTAGACACATGGGGCTCCCTCAATTTTATTTGTTGAATGAATTAATTTCACTAATAGTAAGAGCTGTGCTGATTAAACAAGGAGATATCTCCTCCAAATTTTGCCTGCTACATTCTTGGTGAAGATGATGACAGGTATGACTTAAATAAGCATTTCCCCAAAGGAGATATGAATGGCCGAGAACCGTTGAGAGATGCTTCCTATCTTATGATCTGAGAAGCACGAAGTCCTAAGGAGGTATCACTTCACACCTGTTGGATGACTACCATAAAAAAATAAAAGCCGTCTAAGCTCACCAACAAAACCCAGAAAGTTCTGGGCTAAAGCAAACCCTTTCTCCCCTAAGCTGCTCTGTCGGGGTGTCTTCTCGGCAACAGAAAGGAAGCCAGGGCATATACTGTTAGCAGGAGTATAAACACTGTAAGTGCTATGGAAACACGACAGCAATCTCCCCTAAACTAAACGTAAAGCTGGGAGCTGCGGCTGTAGTAGCTCAGTGGCAGAACCCACACACCCGAGCTCTGGGTGCACTCCCTAGTGCCACACAAAAGCAGAACAAAACACCAAGGAAGAGGGGTGCCGTTTGCACGCCTACACTCCTGGCTCCCCGGGAGTTCCAGGCCAGCCTGTGTAAACGAACCAACCTAAAAGTACCTTATGGTCCAGCAAAACCACTTCTGGGTACGCATCCAGGAGCGTATTTATTAACTATTTTCATAGCTGCTTTAAGCACAACAGCCAAGGGGCGGGGACAACTCAAGTGTCCATCATAAGGTGAAAGGGCACAGGGATGGTATATACACACAAGGTAATATTACTAAGCCTTTAAAAGCCTGTCACTACAACATGGATGAGCCTTGACGGCATCGTGCTAAATGACAGAGACTGACCACACAAAGACAAGGTGTGTATGATTTCACTTAGGAGGCCCAAGCCCAGTCAGAGTCATAGATGCAGACAGCAGAATGGTGGGGACCAGGGGAGGAGGGAAGGGGGAAGCGGGCGCTGTTGTTAATGGGTACAGACTTTCTAATTTCCAAGATGAAACGGTACTGGAGATCAGTTTTGCATAACAAATGAGTATACATAACACCACGAAACTGTACATATAAAAATAAACACACCACGAAACTGTACATATAAAAATAAACACACACACACACACACACACACACACACACACACACACCCCTTTTTTTGAGGACCAGATCTCTATGTGAGGTCAGCTAGCCCCAAATTCGCCATTCTTCACCTCAGCCTTTCACATACTGGGATGACAGATCTGGCTTGTATTTGATTGTTTTGCTTCTAGGAACTGTGCCACAGACACCTTCAGGTAAACATCCAAAAACGAATGCTATCAAGGATGTTCACTGCAGTTTTGCTTCAGGGTTTCTTGTTTTGATTTGGAGACCAAGTCTCCTGTAGCTCAGGCTGACTTCAAACTTGGTGTAGCTAAGAAAGGCCTTGCATTTTTGATCCACCTACCTCCATTTTCCAAGTGGTGGGATTACAGAACGTGCCCAAGATTTCCCTTATAATAATGAACAATTACACGTAATTTAAATTTCTCTCAGTATGAAACTGGTTCAGCAAATGAAACAGTACAGAAAAGTAAACTGTACTGCTGTGTATGTGTGTGTGTGTGTGTGTGTGTGTGTGTGTGTGTGTGAGAGAGAGAGAGAGAGAGAGAGAGAGAGAGAGAGAGAGAGAGAGAGAGAGAGAGAGAGAGAGAGAGACTCGCCATGTTGCCTAAGCTAGACTTGACCTTTGGGACTCAAGTGACCCTCCTGCCTCGGAATATGAGTGCACACTTCAATGTCTAGTAAAAGTGCTGCCTAACAAGAATACAAGGGGCTAGGGTGGTCAACCACTTACCTAGAACGCTGCAGGGTCTGGGTTCATCCCTGGCACTGAGAAATAAATGAATATAGAGGGGTTGGGGAGAGAACTCAGTGGTAGAGCACACAAAGCCTTGGGTTTGCAACAAAGGAAAAGTGTGTGTGTGTGTGTGTGTGTGTGTGTGTGTGTGTGTGTGTGTGTGTGTGTGTGTTAGGTGACACAGTGCCATCTGAGTAAAAGGAGAGTATGTGTACACAGGCTGAAAACCTGTACACGGAAACCCCTAAAAGATGAACACAACACCCGGCAATAAAAGGCCCTGCTGGGGACTAGAATTTGATATGACGTCAGTGAGAGAAGGGGACTTTGGCTTTTCATTTTACAAGGCTTCAAATATTATTTGAAGGTTTTTTTTTTAGCTGTTTGTTTTGTTGGGTTGTTTATTTGTTTGTCTGTTTGCTTTGAGACAGGGTCTCACTGTGTAGCCCTGGATGGACTAGAACTTGCTATATAAACTAGTCTGACCTTGAACTCACAGAGACCTGCCTCTGCCTCCCATGTGCTAGGATCAAAGGTGTGCACCAACTCGCCTGGCTCTTATTTGAGTTTATTTATTTAAATATAGGTATTAATGTATTTTTTACTTTAAATAATCTGAAGAGCAAATAAATAAGTAAGCAAACAGCACTAGCGATTCCTTCACCAGCCTTGCCCTGTCCTCAAGACAAACCGGAACTCCTTCCTAAAGGAGCGAGGTGTGTGATCTGGTTCTGGCCCCTCTCCAGGCTCCCTCTGCTCCTCTTCACAGTGATGGCAGTTTCAGACTCCCCAAACTTTCGGTTCCTCACACAGTGCACACTTTCTCCTACCTCGTGGATCTCTTGGCCAAACAGTGCTTCTCTTGTTAGAACACAGGGCTCCAACTTTCAGTGGCGCTGCCCTTGGGTCACACTTCAACACCTCCTCCTCCAGGAAGGCTTCCCTGGCTGCAGTCTGGATTAGGCACCACTCTGAGGTGTTATAGCTCTGCACTCAACTGTAGGTTTATCACATGGTGTTAAAAGTTGTAAAATCATCCCTCTTTCCCTCTGGCCTGGAGTTCCGCCTAGCAGTGACCCAGCATGTCTGGGTCATGACTGTATCTCTAGCATCAAGCAGAGTGTCTAGACTAACTGTATGCAATAAATATGTGATGGCTACTTGTTTCAGTATTTTGTTTCAGAAAGGGTCTTACTTTGTTACCCAGGCTGGCCTCAAACTTGTGACAATCTTGTTGCCTCAGCTTCCCCAGCCCTGGATTACAACGTGCTGAATAAGACTCTTACTATCAAAAAACATAAGCTCATTATATATCATTTAGGGACACAGACAATGGGAGATGGATTATATTCCTTCCATCCAGATACAACACTGTTTGTATCCGATGGTTTTGTGCCCTACGTCTGTTCGTTTTGACAGGACCTTGCTGACAGCCTTCCTAGCTAGGGAATGCTTTGCTGTACCCTGCTGAAGCCCAAGCCTTCTGTAAGCCAAAATAAAGAGCAAGTACTAAACACATACACCAAACGTGTCACCTTGCTGTCACTGCTGGAGACTGTGACTTTCTTCTCACAACGACAGCATTGCTGAGTTCTTAGGAGGATGTGGTAAAATACTATTTTTTTTTTCAAATCACTTCTTTTTCTTGGTTTGTTTTATCAGACAGGGTCTCATGTAGTCCAGATTGGCCTCAAACTTGCTGTGTATGCCAAGGATAGTCTTGAACTCCTGATCCTGCTTCTCTGCTTCCAGAGTTCTGGGTTTTAAAGGGGTGTGTGCCATGCCTGGCTTGTTTTCTGCCCCTCACCCCCACCCCCAGTTTGTTTGAAACAGAGTCTCAATACATAGCCCTGGCTAGTCTAGAACTCACTATGTAGTCCTGAGTAGCCTCGAACTTGACACAATTCTCCTGCCTTAGCCTCCTGAGAACTGGGATAACAGCTATGCACTACTATGTCTTTAGACATAGTATATACTAGCTTTAAAAAACCATGATTTAAATTACAGCCTTCTGGGTTAGCTACAGTAATCACTACTTGGTGTCATTAGGACAGTAGCATTATGCATGTGGTACCGAAGAAACTACTCAAGTTTCCTTGGGGATGTGCTGAAAAGTGACTTAGTCCAGAGTGTGAGATCAAGGGTGCAGCACCTGCCTAGCATGCCCCTGCCTCCTGAGTGCTGGGATCAAAGGCGTGCACCACCACCAGGCTGAAGTCTTACTATCCTTTATATTAATATGAAACACGGTCTTATACTGTTTTTAAAAGACATGTACCAAATTACAATGTCTGTAATAATACTAGGAACAAATTTCAGTGTTCTCACCAACAGCAAAGAGTAACTCAACTCAGACTGTCACCTAACTGGGTGACAAGGCCGAACTCTTGGCCTGATAATGAACCTGGACTGGCAATCAGAATGTGCCAGAACAATGCTGATGCTCACACTCTTACTTAATCCTCACAGCAACTCTGTGAAGAGGGACTAGTACCACCCCATCAAACAGACACGGAAACTGAGGCTTGGAAAAGCTCCAGTTCTGGAATGCAAAGCTGGGGCAGGGAAGAGAGTGTCTGAACCCAGGCTCTCTAACCCTAACTCTGCCCCTCCAGCTGCAGTGGAGCCCACCACTAACAACAAACACACTTCCGAAAGTCTCTCTGCTGCTTTAGCTTCCTACTTCCTGATTTTCTACCCATGAAAAACTACAAACAAACCCCAAGGGTCGGAGACAGCTGGGTCCAGGTCCATCAGACTAGGGCACAACTCTGAGCACTTGCCCAGCAGCACCAGAGGACCTCAGCACTGTAGGGACTAGTTTGGGACCTCCCTGCCTGCTTGTACTCCTTGACTAGGGAGGCCCAGTCAGTTCTACAAGCCTCAAGAACCAAAGGTAAGGCAGAAAGAAATTCAAACAAAGGCTGCCCCCCAAAAACCCCCAAAAACAAAAATCAAAGGGTGCCAAGTGTTGCCCCCAAACAGCTTCAGTTCCCAAAGGATTTATCTCCACTTCATTCTTAGTATGAAGTCAAGAGAGCTGAGTAGACCAGCCCTGATGACGCCATGGAGTTAACAAATGAAGAACTCAGGAAATGGTTTCTTTTTTTCTTCAAGAAATACTCTGGTTGAATTTCCTTAACAGGTTTCAACTTCTGCATTCAGAGAAAATAGTTCTGTTTCGGAAAACCAACAAAAGAACAAGAGCTACTGGCGGAGAGCTACGGTTATGAGTGTCAACTCTAGAAGGAAAGGCTCCAGTCTGCCTTAGGAAGGGCCGTAGCCTTGCTAGCCCCCACCTTTGCCCTGTATGTAAGCTGGGGGCAGGAACAGCACCTACTCTGGGGTTAGCCACCATGGGTATGTAATACACGGTACAGACTGAACGTGCTTTTTAACCTGTAATGGAGCGACAGTAGCGGGACACCAAATACTCCTGGGAGAAACTGATGGAAAGAAGGGAGTCAGGCACTGTGAAGAAGAGGCGCACCTGTCATCTGGCACGAGAGAAACAGAGGCAGGAGGATCACCAAGTGTTCAGGAGCAGCCTGGTCTATGCAGTGTGCTCCAGGCCAGCCAAAGCTACATCACAAGATCCTGTCTCAACAGCAAAACAAGAACAAAGAGATGAAAGAGAGGCCAGGGTGGAGGAGAGAGAAAAGCAGAAAGAAGAAAACTTCCCTTTCCACTTAACTGAGAAACAAAGGCAAATATGGTAGCAAAGCTCACACAGGGCTTGCGAGGCTTCAGCCTGGGAGAGCAGAGCCCCGGCCTCACTCACACTCACACTCACACTCATGCTCACGCTAGCTGAGGAGCTAACTGCTTGCTGAGTTTTCTTGCTTTCGGTTTGCACCTGTGCTGACAGCCGAGCGTCCCCTCTGTGCTATAAATCTTGCTCTTCCAGGGCGAGTCATGAAATGGACAGAGGGCTGTGACAAGCTCCAGCCACTGCGGCTGGCAGAAACCCAAGCCGGGCTACGCTGCGCTGCCCTCAACGCCTCGCTTCAACAGTCTCTCTGCCTTGTTTTCAGTTACACTTAACTCAGGAGCCGTGTGTAAGTTTCTACTTTTTTCTTTTTAATTAACATGTAATGACTGCATATTAAAACTTTTAAATGACTAGCCTAATTAATTAACTCTAAACAAACCTCAAAAACTACTCAGAGCCTAAACAGGCACAGACTGGTCCAGGGCATCTGTTGAGCAACTTCATGAATGCCAAGATGGCGATGAGACACGGAAGAGATTAAGTGTTGGCAGAGGCGCTTCAGGGGAAGGAAGACCGTGCTCTGTGTGGCCATGTCTGCCCTTGCCTTCTGACCTGTGGGACGCTGCTTGTCCTCCTGGTCTGGATGCTTTCTTCCCTGATAACAGACCACTTCCATCAGGACCACAGACTCCCAATTCCGGCCTCTTCTGACCAGGTTCCAGTGTGAAAGTCTCAGGGAATGGGGGACTTGGGACTGCCAAAAGGAAACATTTCTTTGGTAGTTAAGGGAAGAAAAGTTTGCTTAGGGCTGGAAGTAGGATTATATTAACAAAACTATGTCTCAGGTGGCTGAGGGAGTGAATAAACAGTATAATCTAAGAGAATGACCAGGCGAAAGTGACACTGAGTGGCCATCTGAGGGTCCCAGAGGCCAGAAAAGGGCATTTATATAGCCTGGAAAGGGTAAACCACATTTCCACAGCAAACAATTGACCCTGTGTGTCCTATCTTATTTGCTGAATAAGAGCAAAGGCCTGAACAGACAACAAAGAAGGCGAAAACTCTGGGTCAGAATCCGATGCTGTCACTTGCCACCGTAGCCTTGGGTATGCGACTGTCTAAGCATTAGTCAAACAGGGATAAGATGCCAGTCTCTACTCCAGCAGGAGAATTAAGTGACAGAACACACAGAGTGGAGCTCAGTACTCAGTGGCTCTGTCCTCTAACCCGAGATACCTGCCTAGAGGCTGGAGTGCAGCTTCGGAAAGTGGGTTCAATCCAAAGCACCAAAACAAGACGGAAAACAGCAGGGGTGGTGGCACAGTCCTGGGATCCCAGCAATCCAGGAGGCAGACAGGAGAATCAGTTCAACTTCAAGGCCAGCCTGGTCTATGTGAAGAGTTTCATGCCAGTCAGGGCTACATGCTAAGACTCTGTCCCAATCAAACAAATACCTCCTGGCTAACATCTGTAACATCTGTGGGGAAGTGTTTTCCTTTGCACTCAGAAAACTAGAAAAGGGCCGGTGAGACGACTCAGTGCATAAAGGAGTTTGTGCCCAAGACTGAATTCAATCCTGAAACCCAACCTCCAAACGTGTGCTAGGTGGAGGGGGGGCATGCATGCACACATTCACACACGTCACACACAATACTAAAAGGTATATACGAAAGTTACAAATAAATAAATTAGAATAAAGGCTAGCATGATGGTTCAGCAGGTAAAGGCACTTGCTGCCAAGCTGACATCCTCAGATCCCACATGGTGGAAGGAGAGAGCCGATTCCCCTTGCAAGTTGTCCTCTGATTTCCACACATGCTCTGTGGCTTGCAACGTCTACACACACACACACACACACACACACACACACACACACGCACGCACGCACGCACACACGCACGCACACGCATTCACACAGAGAGAGAGAGCTCATGCAAATAAATAAACGAACTAGAACAGCCAGCAGCCTAGCTTAGTGGTAGTGCACTTGCCAGCACTCATGAAGTCCTGGGTTCAATCCCCAGCATGCCAACCTCCCTCCTTCAAAGAAAGGGGGAAGTCTGAGCTGGACCTGGGGGTGCCTGAATTTGCAGCTACTCAGGAGACTGAGGCAGGAAAGCTGAAAGTTCAAGGTCTGACTGGTTTCAGAGAGAGTGCAAGGCCACTCTGGGCACCTCACTGAGACACTGTCCCCAAATAAATAATTAAAAAGGGATGAGGATATGGCTCAATGATACGATGTTTAGCTAAAACTATGTTCATCCTTGGTACTGGGAGGTGGGGGGTGAGGTAAAGAGGAACTAGAATACAAAATGGTTACTACTGTTACAAACAAGTTTCCAGGAGAAAATGGGAGGGGAGAGCTTTCTGAAGTCCCCAAGAGGTTGGGAGTAAAGAAAGAAAAGAGCTAAGACATCAGCTATCTGTTGTCAAGGCAACCAACTTCTGTACCCTGGGAGCAACTATTGTCTTTGAACAGGGAAACTGCTCCAGTATCTGGCATTTAGGCCTGTGGAGAAACCTCCACGGATAGCATTCTGACTGACTCTTGGAAAACATCCAAAGTAATAATCAACAACTAAGTCTTCACCTTCAAGTCTAAAGCATAAAACCCAGCCATTTCACAACATAGGGACCAAGTCTAACGCCTGAATATTGTGAAATTTTGTAAGGAACTGGAACAAAACTTTGGCTGATTCTACGGCCAAAATATGTGGTGACTTAGAAGTTTAGAGACAGGCCCTGCGTTGACTGCTGCTCCCTCCCCACTCTTCAGTGGCCTGGCAATCAGAGCACCGAATTTCAGAGTCCAAACGCAAGGGCACCTGGAGAAAGAGCTTCGGCCCTTGTCCAGCTCTGCCACATCCTGGCTGTCTTCTTTCTGATAGTCCCTGCCTCTCCTGGAGCTACACTGAGGCAGGACACTCACATCCAGTCTGGATGACCCCGGGCTGGGCCAGCTAAGACTCCAGCAGGGGTATTTTTAGCCAGCCAATGAGGAATCACTCAGATGTGAACCAGCCTGCCCAGAATCTAAGAGGCTCTATGGAAGAGCCAGTAGAGTAGCACAGGCCAGTAATTCTAGCACTCAGGAAGCTGACACAGGACTATCAGTTCCAGGACAGCCTAGGTTACACAGTGAGGTCTGTTTGACGGGAGTTGGGGATGGAGAGGGTTAGTAGAGTGTTCACCTAACATGTGTGGAGCTCTGGGTTCAATCCCCAGCATGGCATAAATTGGGCATGGTGGCACAAGCCTGTGGTCTCACTACTCAGGAGGTGGAGACAGGAAGATTAGAAGAGGTTCAAGGTTGCAGGTGTGGTGACACACTATTTAATCCAAACACCTGGGAGGCAGAGGCAGGTGGATTTCTATGAAGACCCAGTCAGCCTGATCTATCTACAAAGTGAATTGAAGCCATCCAGGGCTACATAGTGAGAGTCTCTGTCTCTGTCTCTGTCTCTCTCTCAAACACACACAGAGTTCTAGGTCATCCTCAAATGAGTTCTAGTCCAGCTTATGATACATGAAACCTCATCTTTAGAAAAATAAAAATAAAAGAAGCTTTATATAAATAGCAAAACTCAGTTCTCTAGCCCTAGAAAGCATACCCCACAGAGAAGAACAGTGGTATCAACAATTTACTGAAATCACACAAGAAGGCTGACATGCCCAGCCTCCAGCATTTCACTCAAGAGAAGCTGCTACAGGAATTCTGCAACATTCATTGAGCAATAACTACATGCTGGGCATTATTCTGAGGATGTACATGTACTAGCTAACTTAATCCTGCCAGTCTACCTTAGGTACGCTCAGTCACCAGAGGTTACTGATCATAAGTTAGGTGCAGAGAGCTAACAATCTTACCGAAGGACCCAATGCTAGTTACTGAGAAGCTGGTAACGAGATCCAGCTTGGCTTCAGGGAGAACACTCCTGACCACCAGCCAATCTAAGACGCCAAATCAGGACATGAAACTTTTATATATTTCATGCATCAGATGGCTGGCAGGTTTTAACCGTTTTGTTTTGTTTGAGGCCGAGTCTCATTATGTAGCCCAGGCAGGCTTCAAACTTGGGACCCTTCTACTTCAACTTCTAGAGCTGGGATTATAGACATGTGCCACAGGTCTATGGCTGGCTCCGTAGTTAAGCATGCTTGCTGCTCTTGACCTGAGTTCAGTTCCCAGCACCCACATAGGGGATCTCACAACCATTTGTAACTTCAGCTCCCTCTGTGTGACGCACGCACATGTGCATACACACACACACCAGTAAAAATAAAATCTTAAAAAAAAGAAAAAAATCTTGGACTAAGGATGTAGCTGAGTTGATGGAGTGTTTGCCTACATGTGCAGAAGTCCTGGTTTTGATCTCCATCACTGCATAATCCTGGAATGATGGTGTGTGCCTATAATCCCAGACTTGGAAAGTAGAGGCAGGAGGAACAAGAGTTCAAAGTTATCCTAGACTATACATAGTGAGTTGGGGGCCAGTCTAGGATACCTAAGACCCTGTCTCAAATGAAGAACAAAAGAGAGACAAACACACACACACACACACACACACACACACACACACACACACGACTGACTTGCAGAGGAGCTAGAGAGATGGCTCAGTGGTTAAGAGCACTTTGGTTCCCAGCACCTACATTGAGCAGCTCACAACTGCCTGTAACTCTGGCTCTCGGGACACCTCTGGCCTGCACCAGTACTCCCAACTCATGTGCACATACCTCCCCAACTCCCGCCACATGCACATAACTAAAAGTAAAATAATAAATCATTTTCTTTAAAAAGTAGTATCTGAAAGACCCATTTCATTGACCATCAAGTGCTCGACCTCCAAGATATTTCCTGTGTGAGACGTCTGCACAAAGCAAACCTGGCCTAGGAGGGCCACTCAGGCCACGCAGGCCACTCAGGGCAACGGCTGAAGGCCCCGGCTTTTCTGTTCAAATTCAAAGCAAACCTGAGCTAGGCTAGGCAGCATCTGGGTGCCACCCTCATCCCCAGGGCTGCAGCACCCAGATCTGGAGGGTCTGCAGAGCCGGTGGTCTGATAGGAAGTCAGAGCACTTCCGAAGAGCCTGCCAAGTTCTGACCATATGAATTATGAGTCCAGAGACTGCCTTTGGAGTTCATCCCACAGGGACATCTGAAGCATTCATCATTCGCCCCATTTGTGCTGCACAGCTGAGGGAGGGTGGAGTGAGCTGAAAGTAAGCTGCTCTCAGACAGCACAACAGATGCCTGATAACTTGGAGGCCAGCCGATAAATTCCAGAACTCTTTTGAAATTTCTGATTACATGGCCAAAATCTGGAAAATGTTTGGGTCTCTTTGGCTCTGAGAAAATATATCCTCTTTCAAGAATCTGCTAAAACCAATTCGAAGGGCCACCATCAGTGGCACAAATTGGAAGTCAGGATCTAGAGCTGTCCTAGCTGAAAGGGCACCCCCAAATGTCCTAGCCCTAAGGAAATAAATATTTGCTGAGTGAATACATCTGTATTCTCATTAACTTGATTATCAACTAACACTGGACCTAAGAAAACATCATTCAATAGGTAAAGAGTGAGAAAGACTATTTGTAAAACAACCCAGATCTCTAATACTCAAAGAACTCCTCCCAATTTAATTAGAAAGAAACCAAAAAGAAAGCTGGGAAAAGTTATAAACAGAAACTCTCCAGAGGAAGGCTGAATGGCCAATAAAAATATATATATAAAAAAATTCAACTTTGCCAATAATCAGAGAAAGACAAAAGAAACTGACATACTCAAGATCTCCCATAACCCTTCCAGGGGTCTGAGAGGAAGAATCTTGTTCATATTTTATATATAAGGAAACTGAAGCTTGGAGGTTTAAACTCCATCACTGGCAGGGCTGAGACCTGAACATAGATCTAGCTAGTAACATGCTAAAGTCTGCTCCTTCAGCCCTGTTGCCCATCTGAGCACTTGTCTGGGGCTCAGATGCTCTTGAGTAAGTCACTTAGCCTCAGTTTTCTATGTGTAAAATGGGAATCATGAGTGTACCATGACATACGGTCACTGTGAGCATTTCTTAATACATATGAAGTGTATTAGCACACAGGTAAAGAACTTTCAACTTCTCATCCCTCCACCCAGTCAATAATTAGGAACCACTCCTCTGGAGATGGTACTGTTTTAGACTTTGGCACCTCCGCCTTCTTGGAGCCGACACTCTGACAGAAGAGACATAATGTAAATAACAGATAAAAACCTATTGTGTATTGGACAGTGATAAGGACTAAGGAGGAAAACACACCTCAAAGATTGGGATGGGAGTGTGACTTTCCGGACCTGACGCTGCCTCACTGATGGGAATGAAGAGCTGGAGAAGTAAGGAAACAAGCTGCTGGAAAGCTGGAAGAATGGCCCTGTCCAAGAAGTCCTAGAGAGGGCTGAGGGGACAGAGAACATGGAAGTGTGGCCAAGTGTGCAGTGAGGAAGAGAGTCAGGCCTGGGGCAGTAGTCAGCCAGGAGCAGAGGTGACGGGAGCCTGTGGGGCACTGATGGGCTTCCTTTGTACTTTGGCTACATACTGAATGCCATGAAGCCACTCAGAGACTGCTTCTTGTGATAAATCCAGGTCATGCTGTAAAGGATCACTCAGAGGCAGCTGAGAAGGACTCCCCTGTCAGAACCCAGCAGGAAGGCTACTGCAAGGTTCCAGGGAAGAGAGGGGATGGGCCAGACAAGAGCAGTCAAGATTCTGGAGTGCTTTTATTGTATGTATGCATTCAATTCTTTATTTTGAGACATGATCTCATGGAGCCCAGGCTGGCCTCAAACCAGCTACTTAGCCAAGGATAGCCCTGCACTATTGATCTTCTTAACTTTACTTCCCAAGTGCTAAAATTCAGGGGTACAATACCAGACCCAACTTTTGGCATTTATTTTTATTTTAGAGAGCTCTGGGGAGGTACTGAGTCTCATGTAGCCCAAGCTAGCCTCAAACTCACTATGTGGCTGAAGATAACTCTGAACTTCTGATTCTCTTGCCTTTACCCCCCAAGTGCAGGGGATGCAAGCATGTATCACCAGGCCTTGTTTATCTAGTACTGGGGACTGAACCCAGGGTTTTATGCATGCACTCTACCAACTAGCTACATCTCCGGCACTAAATGTGCTCTTAAAGTAGAGTCAAAAATTTGCTGAAGGCTCAAAGCAGATGTGCGTGAATAAAAAGGGTGAAGGATGACCCCAGAATCATGGCCTGAGGAACTGGAAGAACACAGCTGCTCTTTGCTGAGATAAGTGTCCAGAACAGGGACTTCCTGACTGTGGGCACCAGAACAAGGAGCAACAGTGCTCCAGAGTGTGGTCCAAACGACAGGCTGGAGGCTGATACCAGGAAAGCGCAATGGTCACTGGGTTCAGTCCCTGGGAATGGGGCTGATAAAAAGCAGCCACAAAGAAATGAGGCGGTTACCATGGGACTCTGGCACAGAGGACTGGACCAGAGTCCAGCTTTCAGAGCTAAGGCACAAGGCCAACAATGGTGACTAGAGGCCAAACTACAGAATGTGCAGCACTCTGAGTCCCCTGCCTCAGTTCTGGCTGAAACTTAGAGGTGGGCAAGATGAAGGCCAGCTGGGGTCAAGGAGCCCAGGAGCGCAGGGGTGGGTGGTGGGGGGGTGGGTGGTGGGTGGTGGTGGTGGTGGTGGTGGTGGTGGTGTGTGAGGCAATGACAGGAACCAGGAGCCAATCAGAGCTGACTGATTTATACCTCCATAACAGCCATAACACTTGGAGAGGCTGGCACATTATAGATCAAGTTCATGCCTGAAACTTTATATCATTTAGATCATTAAATGAAAGACCCAGAAATGAAGAAGTATAAAGCTGGCCAAGAGGGGCACCATTTTGTGTGTATTTAAGATCTTAATGGAAAAAAAATCCTTTAAAGAAAGGATTGGGGGTGCAGGTTTGCCAGAGACTATGAAATAAAGGAGATGAGCATTCTGGGGACCAGACAAGAGGCCACTGTAGCTCACCACCTCCCATGTCAGCAGAAGGAAGGAAGGAAGGAAGGAAGGAAGGAAGGAAGGAAGGAAGGAAGGAAGGATGGATCTGTAAAGACTGTGGTGCAGGGGCTGGTAGGTGGCTGGTTCACACATGCCGGTGATGGTGCACACCTTTAATCCCAGCCCTGGGGAGGCAGAGGCAGGAGGATCTCCGTGAGTTCCAGGCCAGCCTGGTCTACAGAGCTAGTTCCAGGACAACCAGGGCTACACAGAGAAACACGGTCTGAAAAAACAAAACAAAAACAAACAAAAAGTACATATATGAGAAACAAAACCAAAGCACACACATGTTCAAGAAAAGAAAGAAGGCAAGGGTAAGGAAAGATGCTAATACAAACCTGCAATTGATCAAAGCGCTGTCTCTCTTGCTAGGTTTTTCTCAGAAACAGATTAAACTATTTTCTACATATTTCCTTTCCTAAAGAACCTCTTTTAAAATTATAGCAAGTAAATGGGGGAGGGACATCAGCAGCTCAATACATCAATGACAATGTATTTATTTTCATGTTTAATTATATGCATATATAATTTCATGACTTTTATAAAGAAAATGATTACTTGGGTTGGTACTAAGAATAAAACCAGATTTATCTGCTAGAAGTAAAAGATGAATACATATAATCTAGCCACTAGAAACTAGGCGGCAGGTGCAGTCCTTTGGTTACAAGTGTCAGTGTCCTCCGGGGTTTTCCTTGAGTACATTTCTGGGGCAGGTATCTTTTCTTCTACAGGTTTGTATACCATAAATTAATGGCCTGGACAATTTCAAAAGAGTCCTCTTTCTGTTCTTTATTTGTGTGTATTTGGGAGGAGGATTTCTCTTCATAGCCCTGGCTATCCTGGAACTTGTTCTGTAGACCAGACTGGCCTTGAACTCACAGAGATCCTTCTGCCTCTGCCTCCTGAGTGCTGGGGTTAAAGGCGTGCGCCACCACTGCCCAGCAAAAATCCTCTTTTGTAAAAGATTTATTTACTTTTATTTTATGTGTTAAGGTGTTCTGCCTGCGCATATATGCATTTCTGGTGCCTGCAGAGCCCAGAAGATGGCGTCGGCTCCTTTGGAACTGGAGTTGCAGATGTGAGCTGCCCTGTGGGTGCTAAGGACAGAACCCAGATCCTCTGGAGATCAGCCCGCGCTCTCAACTGATGAGCCGTCTCTCCAGTCCCCACAGACGTTCTCTACATTCAAAAAAGGTAAAGTATTTAAGTCAATAAATACATAAGGGGTACTGCACAGAGCTAGGGAGCCCCAGTGACGTTTGCTAAGCAGTACTGGTCACCTCACAGCTGCTCAGCCCATGTGACTAAACTGTGAGCTTCAGTAAACACAAAAACTTCTTTACGTCATGGACTCTGGAGTCATTCTTGAATGGTAAACATACGCTTGGAATGTGAGTTCCAGAAAAGCTAAGGGTCTCTTGTAGTTAAATAATAAATATCCAGATCAATCAGCACCACAAATTTTATAAGACTAACCATCATTGCCAAGAGCAACGAGACCACATGTAGTAAAACCCTCGCAGACAGTTCCCTTTGACTTATGTCACTGGCAGAAATTTAGAGTCAAAGTATAGATGAGTCATACATAAATTTACTTTCTACTTTATTATTTCTAATCAAAGAAAATCAGAACCTGATATTTTGGGAATGGGTGTGAATTATATGTCAAAGATGATGAAATGCTGTTTAGCTTTTAAGACTGTATTTACAAAGTATGTTAATGGCATGGGAAAAAATTATTACATAATAGCTGAAACAAAATGCCAGAATACAAATATGGAAAGTGAGGGCTGAAGAGACTGAAGCAGGAGGATCAACTGAAGAAGACCTGATTACAGGGCACGAGGCCTAGAGTCTGATGCTTAGGAATACACACACACACACACACACACACACACACACACACACACACACAGAGACAGGAAGAGAGAATGACTTCATCTGTATAAAAGATACATGAGGACTGAAATGCAACATTAAAAGGGTATTTTCCAGTTCCTAAGATATGGCTGGGGGCTGGGAACGTGGCTCTGCTGGTGAAGTGCTTCAAGCCCTGGGTCTGATGTATAAACTAGGCAAGAGGCACAAACCTGCAATCCGAGCAGTCATGAGGGAAGACAGGAGGGTCAGAAGTTCAAAGGCACTCCAGCTACACTGCAAATCCCAGGCTATTCTGGGCTACATAAGACCTGTCTCAAAAGCAAAATACACACATGCACGTGCATGTGTATACATACATAAATATGTGATTAGTTTTTCTGTCCTCCTTTCCCCCCTTTTGACACAGGGTCTCTCTATGTAGTCCTGGCTAGTGTGGAACTCACTATTTAGACAGGCAGGCCTTGAACTCACAGAGATCCACCTACCTCTACCTCCCACATACCACATCCAACTTACTCCTTTTTAATTTTGAATATTTTCTAAATTTTATGTAATGAGCATGCATATATATATGCATGGTTCTTAAACCTTTGTTTTTCACCATAAAATAAGCATGCTTGCCGGGCGGTGGTGGCGCACGCCTTTAACCCCAGCACTCGGGAGGCAAAGGCAGGCGGATCTCTGTGAGTTCGAGGCCAGCCTGGTCTCCAAATCGAGTTCCAGGAAAAGGCGCAAAGCTACACAGAGAAACCCTGCCTGGGGGGGGAAGAACCAAGCTACACACAAATGCAACGTATTTATTACTTTCCCTGAATATAAAAGATTTTGTTTTGTTTTTGGAGACAGTCTTACTACATGGTCCTGACTGGCCCCCAAATCTTGATCCTCCTGCCTTGCCCTCCCAAGTACTAGAATTACCCATGCGTACCACCACACTCTTAGTGAACAGGAGGTTTTAAAATGAGGAAGCTGGAGAGATGGTTCAACGGTCAGGAGCACTGGCTGCTCTTCTGAGGACCTGGGTTTGATTCCCAGCACCACATGGTAGTTCACAATTATCTGTAGGTCTAGTTCCAGGGGATATTATGCCCTCTTCTGGCCTCCATGGGCACCAGGCATGAACATGGTGTACAGACATAAAGCAGGCAAAACACTCAGATACTTAAAAATTAAAAACAGTACAAAAATACATATACATGTATATTTATATTTTTAATTTTAAGCTTTAAAATGCCAGGCATTACTTAGGAGGTGGAAGCAGGAGAATCAGGAGAATTAGGACAAGCAGGAGTCCAAGGTCAGCCTTGACTACATAGTAAGTAAGAGGACAGCCTGGGATACATGATACCCTATCACATCTTGTCTTGGGGAGGGTTGAGGGAAGGAGGGAAGGACAGAAAAGTATGCTAGAGTCAGTGATATTGTGCTATAGTTATTATGCAAATACTCAGTTTATCAGACTTGATTCTAAGTGGCTTTTATTGATGTTTCTGAGACAGGGTGTGGCTATGTAACCCAGGCTGCCTTGGACTCTCTTTGTCCCTCTGCTTCCCAAGTGCTGGGATTACGGCCATAAACCATCATGTCCAACTAAAGACATCTTAAACAGATAGTCTGAATTATCTTCACAAGCCCACAGATATCTAGTCATAACAGGCACTCAGTAACATTAGTAAATAAATTCAGGGCAAGTAACAATAGCTGCTTAATGTAATAGAAAAGTGATTTTTAATAATCTGAACAAGTATTTCCTGGCATATAAGTATGTTTGGACAAGATAAGCACAGTTGGGTTATACAGGGTTATGGTGCTTTGGCCTGGCAATCGTTAGGAGCCAAGGCTTGCCACACGGTAAAAGTGAACACTGACGAGCAAGACTGAAGTCCTGGTGTCCTAACAGCACCCCGGGCCTGTGATTTTCAAATCTCTTTTCTGACCATACAAATAACTCACTAGTAACTGTGGGAACCTTGTTCCCAGAGTACAGCCAGGATGTGACCAATCCTGGGGGTGCAAACACCCTCCTGCTTTTCAAGATGGACACATATTAGTAATATTAGGATGCAGACAGCTTTGATAGAGCTCTAGACATATTTATTTATTTATTTATTTATTTATTTATTTATTTATTTATTTATTTAAGCTTTTTTGAGACAGGGTCTCTCTATGAAGTCTTGGCTATCCTGGAACTTGTTATGTAGATCAGAATGGCCTTAAACTCAGAGACCAGTCTGCCTATGCTGGGATTAAAGGTATACACTACCACACCCAGACTTTTAATTTATTTTTAAAGATTATTTTATTTTAAGTGTGTGTGTGTGTGTGTGTGTGTGTGTGTGTGTGTGTCTGTCTGTCTGTCTGTCTGTCTACATGGAGATATGTGCATGGGAGGAGAGGAGAGGAGAACAATGGAGCTAAAGTTACAGGCAGTTGTGAACTGTCCAATCTGGGTGTTGGGACCAGAACTTGGATCCTTTGCAAGAGCAGTGCCCACTCTTAACCACTGACTCCAGTGCCTCTCATCATTAAAGGAAACTCATTCTCAGCCACTGGTACTTCATTGGTAAGAACAAATGACTCCCAAGGGACACGACTCACAGTGGAGAGTGAACCCCAGGTGTGAACAACTCCTGTGTCAGGAGCTGCTGTGGTCCCAACAGTACCATCCATGGTAAGCATTTCTTGCAACCTAGCAGTCACCCACACTGCCATGCAGCCTGTATACTTCATCCCCACCACAGTCCTCGAAGGTCGGTACTATTAGCAGAAATAGTGACGTCTGGACTTACACGGGACTTATACGGGCAAGGTGCCATGGGGGGAGCAGTGACGGTGGAAGGGATCACTACGGTGGCAATAGCAGGGGCAGCAGAAACGATGCTGAGGAAACACCTACCTGCTTCACCCTGTGTCGAGCACTAGTCAAGGAGTGTTATACAGAGGAACTCATTTATACCTCCCAATCAAACAAAAATTCCAATGACACTGGCATTGTTGATTATCTCCAGTTTAGAGGTGGACAAACCGAGGCACAAGCCTACTGCCTTGCCCTCCTGAAAAGCTGGGACTACAAGTGGGTGCTATTGTGGCAACTGCCTTTTTAAAACACTATGGAAAACAGTATCTCAGCCAGGCTGTGGTGGTACACGCCTCTAATCCCAGCATTTGGGTGGCAGAGCCAGGCGGATCTCTGTGAGTTCGAGGCTAGCCTGGTCTACTGAGTGAGTTCCAGGACAGGCACCAAAACTACACAGAGAAACCCTGTCTCAAAAAAAAAAAAAAAAAAAAAAAAAAAAAAAAAACAAACAAACAAACAAACAACAACAACAAAAAAAACCCACAGTATCTCTTGTGTCCCAGACTGACCTCAAACTTCCAATGTAGCTGAGGATGACCTTGAACTTATGATCCTCCTGCTTTTATCTCCTGAATGCTTGAGTTAAAGGTGAGCACCATCACACTTTGCTTATGCAGTGCTGGGGACCAAACCTAGGGCTTCATGAATGTCAGACCAGCACAATCCCAATGAGCTCCATCCCCAGCTCCTCAGGCATCTGCGCCATTGCTGACCCCTCGTTGCTGGAACTCTGGGGTCGAATGGAAGGGCAGGATGCAGATGGCACTGCTCCAGTTGCTCAGTGTTCCTGCTCAAGTTCTCATAGATACAGATGTTCCTAATTCAGTGCTGGGGCCAGTATTTCCTTACTCCTTCTATAATTTCAAACAAAGACTTTATTCCAGACTACTAGAGATTCATGAGCTGTCTACTTTTCTCTCTTATTCTCTACGTCTCTTATTCAACACATATGGTTAGATAAAAAGAAAGAGGGAAAAAAGCACAATTCAAATTTGTATTAAAATATGACAACCATATCCTTGGTCACAGTTCCTATTTTAGGACAGATGCACATTCCACAAGTATTAAGTAAGCCACTAACGTGCTCTGCTTCTCACTCTTCCCTTCAGCAGGAAAGAAGGACACACTGCCCAGAGTAAAAATCAAAGGCAAACGGAGCAAAACAGAGAAGTCCCAGCTGCAAAGCGCATCCAGTCTGCAATGGACGGACTCCCACAAAGAACTTAGAAACAAGGTCACTTTCTGCAAAAGAAAATAAGACGCAACATAAAAACAAATAATATTAATAGCCAGTGCAAGTCTTTCCTGGAAATAATTCATGCTAAAATGATTTGTAAAGTAGTCTTCTAAATCTCATGCAGAGACCCAAGGTCACTGCCCTATCTCATTTTCTCAAATCGCACTTGGATGAACTAGTGTTGTTTCGGGGCTGGCAAAGAGTACCCGGTGCTCAAGAGCAGGAATGGCTACTAAGGTTTATGACCCCGGGAACGAAATTCCCTCTCACTTTTAAGTTTTGAACAGATGACTCTGCCACAAAAACCACAAACTATGACGAGTGAACATATATAAACAGAATTGAGCTAGTGGCTTTGGAAGGAATCCGTTATCTTTCCACGCCAGTTCCCTTGACACACGCCAGTTCCCAAATCCCTTGGTCAATGCCTCCTGTTTCCTGTGGTTTCAGTTTACCCTACATACAATTATCAGTATCATACCCCACAAACAGTCTTAGAGAGGTTGAGAAAATGCCCACAGCACAGACTCACAGATGATGATGCCATTTAGGTCTGGGTAACATGTCAGCCCACACTCCTGCCTGTAGAACAGCTCAGCCTAAGCACTACCCAAACAAACAGCAGCTGAGAGCAAGCCATAGGGAAAATTGCAGAAGGCTAAAGCCGAGAAGTGAGAGCTGGTCAGGGGACCTGAGGAGTCAGGAGCTGACCCCAAAGATACAGAGGATTTGAAGATATTCCAAAGAACTGCTGGGTGGTCTCCTCAGATGCTGACTGAGATTTCAAGGCCATTTGTGGCCAGAAGCAGAGAAGCCCTTCTTCATGAGTAGAAGCAGAGCTAGAGGTTTTAAACCAGAACTAATGGCACTGCAACTGTTGGGGGAAGGGTCTTATTCATTTCCATGTTTCCTAGATCCTAGACTAAGCCTGCCACACAGTAGGTATTCAAGAAACATTTGCCAGACGAGGCCATAGCTCAGAGGTAGAGACTGTAGTTCCTAGTACCACCAAACAAATGAACAAACAACAGAGATTATACCAGGCATGGTGGTGGCACAGCTTTTAATCAAAGCACTCTGGAGGAAGAGGCAGGTGGATCTCTGTGAGTCTGAGGCTAGCCTGATCCATAGAGCGGAAATAATTCAGGACAACCAGAGGCTACACAGTGAGATTTTGTCTCAAAAAAAGAAAAGAAAGAAAGTTTTGCCAACTTTCTTTCTTTGGAAAGAAGGAAGAAAGCGGTTAACTCTCTCAGGAGAGGGAGGGAGCAGAACAGGAAGAGAACAGGAGTCCTCACAGGCCAGTCTGTGCACACAGCAGGAGGAGGAAGAGCCGTGACAGACCATCACTGCCTTTACAGTGTGCCATCCTACCAGCCGGAGTTTACAGGTGTCCTTGCTTCACATGCATACACCGCAAAGTGGTTAAGTGAAGGCTACAAGTCAGTGGTACATCCCCGGGCAGGGGTCCTGGAGCGGACAAGACAGCACACTGAGAAAGCCATGGCGAGCAAGCCAGTGAGCAGCACTCCTCCATGGTCTCTGCTTCTGTTCCTGCCTCCAGGTCCCTAACTTGAGTTCCTGCCTCAGCTTCCCTCAACAGACTGTGACCCGGAATAGGTTAGTCAAATAAACCCTTTCCTCCTCAAGGTGATTTTGTTTGTGTGCTTTATCAGAGCGTAGAAGTCAAACCAAGGGCATCCCTCTTCCCAGACTCGGGACCCCGAGGCAGAGGACAAGGCCTGGAGAACTGAGAAGTTAGCTTCCATCTGGAAAGCAAGGGTGTTCCCCACTGCTTGGCTGCGTTCATGACACTATGCTACTACTCTGAAGTTCAAAAGCACCAGGTCCCACGAGCTGGCGTGCAAACACACAGCGAGGAATGATTTTCTACATGAGGACAAAAGGATTTCACAAGTTACTGAGGAGGTTAAGGGGCGATGGAGAAGCAGACAATTTTAATCCACTCCTCCTCTGTCTGCTGGACATGGTACCAAGTCACTGCTATATCTTCTCCCATTTTCTTTAGACACACTTTACAAACCAGAAAACCAGGTTAGAAAACAAGAGCATCATTTTCCTTTGGGGGAGTGGGAGGTGTTTTTCATGTAGGTCAGGATGGCCATGAACTTGTGAGCTTCCTGACTGAGCCCCTGAATGCTGAGATCTTAGGTGTACACCACCACGTTCAATGATATTTTTCTGTTTAATACAACTTACAATGTAAATCATTTTAGGCCAAGAGTTCTTGACACAAGATAAATATATAGACAAAAATGAGAATGATACTTCGAAAGTTTTACCTATTCAAAAGTGTATTTTCCCAAGGGGGTTGCATATCCATAATCCCAGCACTTGGGAAGATGAGGTAGTCAGGAGTTCTAGGCCAGTCTGAGCTACCTAGCCATACCCTGTCTTTTTCAAATGGTGGTGTTGGGTGCTGAAGAGATGCTCAGCAAGTTAAGAGCATTTCCTGTTCTTCCAAGTTCAGTTCCCAGCACCTACATCAGGCAGCTTACAACCATCTACAACTCCAGCTCCAGCGGATCCGACACCCTCTTTTAGTCTCTAAAGGTACCCCGCCCACATGCACATACCTGCAAAAAGATATACACATATGCATAATTTTTAAAATAATAATATTTCTAAGTCAGGTGTGGTGGTGGTGGTGGTGGTGGTGCACACCTTTAATCCCACCACTTGGGAGGCAGAGGCAGGAGGATCTCTGTGAGTTCAAGGCCAGCCTGGGCTACAGAGTGAGTTCCCAGCTAACAAATGCTACATGCTGAGACCCTATCTCAAAACCTTTGTTTTAAGTATAATTTCAGAGAAGAGAATAAGGTATGCATGTGCATACATGTCTCTCTGGAAGCCGGGCGGTGGTGGCGCACGCCTTTAATCCCAGCACTCGGGAGGCAGAGCCAGGTGGATCTCTGTGAGTTTGAGGCCAGCCTGGGCTATCAAGTGAGTCCCAGGAAAGGCGCAAAGCTACACAGAGAAACCCTGTCTCGAAAAACCAAAAAAAAAAAAAAAAAAAAAAAAAAAAAATGTCTCTCTGGAGAGAAATCGACAGCCTTCAGCCGATTTCAGTGTGAAGACATTATTCTAGCTCTGTTATACATCCTTCAGCTTTATTTGTTTTCATACAGTTCTTGTTTTTCTATTTGTTTGTTTGTCTGTTCTGTTGGTCAGGGTCTCATGAAACTCAGGCTGACCATGGACTCCTAATCCTCTTGCCCCTACCTCCCAAGTGCTAGAATTCCTGGTGTGGACCACCAGGCATCATACAGTTCTCTAGATTTAGGTAAAAATTAGTGCCTTAAATATAAACACACTCTGTTTTATATAATATATAGTTCTATATTTATGTAATACACTTATGTGTATATAAGCTATTCAAATGTGGTCCTTTTTCTGACTGACATAGTCTTAACTGATCTCTAACAATACATCCAATGCTTTTTTTAAAGATTTAATTTTTTTCAAATGGTTGGGGTTTTTTTCAACTTTTTTTAAGATTTATTTTTATTATTTTATGTGTGTGCATCTGTGTACCATATGTGCGCTTGGTGTCTAAGGAGGTGGTGAGCCTCCATGTGAGTGCTGGGAATGGAACCCAGGTCTTTCATAACAATAAGAAGTGCCCTTAACCACTGAGCCAACTCTCCAGCCCAGAATATTTTAATTTAAATTTATTTTGGCTTATAATTTTATATCACTCAGGTCTGGTTTCTCCTGAGAATGACTTTGTCTTGTAAATGACCCATGCCTGCATACACCAACATGCACAAGCATGTGTCTGTTGAACTAAGAGCAAAAGCAACCAAATGCCCAACAATGGGGAGCCAGCAGCTAAGTTAACTTGGTACATGTGTGTGATAAAACCCCAGGAGAAACTAGATCATTCTTTAGAAGGCTGTTTAAACACAGCAGGCAGTGTTCACAACAAAAAGAAGAAGAAAACATGAAACAGCCATGCAATATAATACTTATTTGTTAAGAACACTTATCACAGCAAAGCCACTGGAAAAAAATCAAAATACAAAGAAAGATGCTATCTGCTTCTATAATAAGCAACTATCACATTCAAAATCAGGAAAAATATTTTTAAATTTTTTCTATGAGTATGTAAAAAATGTATTTTTCCTTTTGGAGAATAAATAGATATGTGTGTGTATAGATGCATTTTAGTAATAATTCAATAATAAATTACATACATACACACATACATATATACATACACACACTTTGGTAGACAGGACTCTCATTTGTTTCTGGTACCCTTCTCCATTGTCTTTGTCTAGTGACTCAGGCCATTACAGTGAATTTAAAAGCTACAATTGTGCTACTGTCCCATGATTATTTACTAGGGGTTTTTGCTTTGGACAATTTGTTGCTATGCTGTTTGACAACTACCACATCCATACATCAACCCCAAGGGGATTCTGTAAAAAGTAAGTCTATGTAAAGAACTGAACAGAGTATCTGGCACACAGTGTGAGCTCAGTTTATGCTGCTGTGGGTACTAGTAGGTTTTTGTCTGTTTTCTTGTTTTCCTTTCCTTTTTTTCAGAACCCCATGGAATTAGGGAAGGAAACGTAGTACAGGAAGTCCACTGAGACTGAACTAGGGTCAAAGCCTTGATCTTCAAGCCCTGGCTCTCTAACACACCGCCTGTGCAGACTCTGGCTTCCTTATATCCACATGTATTGGTAGTAGTGAACCTCAGCAGAGTTACCTTTTGGATTCTCCCTGAAAGCCTTTGCCACCATGCAACAATGGCTTTCTCCCTTGGCTACCAGACTGCTCTCAAATTCAGTCAGAATTTAGGAACTCAGTTTATAAACATGATGATGCAATTTTGTTACAATGTAGAAGTCTTTGGTGATACAATTCGCAGCTGGTTTTGGTGATACAATCTGAAAGGATGGGTATGTTCTATGAAGGCTACAAAAAGCTACAGTTACAGTCAGAGAGTCCAGTGCAGATAAATAGAAGCCTTCAGTCCCTTGCTCTGTGGCTGCCTAAACGGGACACACAGCCAACAGGTGCCTAAGCTGTGACTCAGATTGGAAAACGACAGTGGAAGAATTACTACTCCTCCTCTAACTAAAGGGGCAACCCTGGCTCTCAAAGGATTTGCCCACTGCCTCCTCACTGGCTGCAGTGTGCATGTGCCAGTCCCACCAGGAGACAGCTTTGACTGACAGCCCACCCCATGCTAAGGACTATCAGAAGAGGACTTGAATGGCAAGCTTTGCTTTACTCAGCTGAGAATCTGTGTCCCCTGTAAGGGGCCTCTGCAGCAGAGGAAAGAATGTGCTTTCAGGTTGGCCCCTAAGATAAAGAACTGGCCTTTAGTCATGTTAAAACAGTACTCTGCTTACGAGCCAATGGATAGTAAGAAGCAAGTAACATCACAGGCTGGCCTTGGTGTGGAGGTGCAACCTGTAATCCAGCACCCGGGAGACTGAGTCGAGAGGACAGAGTTCAAAGTCAGCCTGAAGCCACATAGGGAGTTGTAGGCTGGCCTGGGCTATATTGACACAAATCCCAAAACAGAACACAAGCATTAATGGACAGGAGGAACAGCTCAAAGGATCTAGTGGACTCATGGTGACTATAGTTACTAACAACATATTGTATAATTGAAAATTTCTAAGAGCAGAGTCTCACAAAAAGTGATAAGGATATGAGGCAGTACTGATGCTAATTAGGTTGATTTAGCCATTCCCCAGGTACCAAAACATGTTGTAACCACTGGGAGACTGATCTCAGTGGAAGAATGCTAGACCAGCATGTTTACATCCTAAATTCAATCCCCGGCAGAGGAAAAAAAAGGTTGTACATCGTAAGTATACATTGTTATTTGTTAACTAAAATATAAGGAAAAACATAAGGAAGAGGACTATGTGTAAGTAAATGATTATAAGCAACTTAATTAAAATCTGTGTTTCTGCAGTATTTGGAATTGGAACCATACTCAAGAACAGACTCCATGTTATCAAGATGTCCCATCTCCCCAACCCGAAATCCAGCACTAGAGAGGCTGAGGGTCACTAGCAGTCCCAGGACAGCCTGGGCTACAAAGTGAGACCTTGTCTATGAAAACAGCAGTAATGGCAGTTACTGTTGCCGTTACCAGAAAGAGGAAGGAGAGACTAGGAAAGGAAAATGTTGCAGGAGGAAGGGAGAAGAGGGAGGAGGGAAGGGGTGAGGGGCAGGAGAAAAAGAGGAGGAGGACGAGGAGGACAGAGGAGAAAGAGGGAGGAGGGGGCAGCAGCGGCCCCAAGTCAACTGAGCATACAAAAAGATGCTCAAGCTGGGCATGAGCATTCCCAGCTCTCAGGCGGCAGAAGCAGGCAGATCCCTGAGTTTGAGGCTAGCCTGGTCTACATAATGAATTCCAGGCTAGCCAAGGCTACATAGTGAGACACTATCTCTCAAAAAAAAAAAAAAAAAACCAACCAAACAAACAAACAAACAAAAAAAACCCTCAACATTATCAGTTATTAGGAAACTGAAGACACAAAGCTTTTTCTACTGAAATAACACATCTATTAAGATAGCTTTGGGGAGGAGGGAGAGGAAGTTTGGCCAGGGTGTGGGAAAGCTGGAACCCTGTGTACTATGGCCGAGAACACAAACTAGAGCAGCTGCTATAGAACACAGGCACTTCCTGAGACCTACAAATGATCTCGCACTCCCACTTCTGAATTTATACCTAAAAAAAACTGAGAACAGATTCTTAAACCAGGTGTGAGGCACACGTCTGTACTCTGAAAACTTGGAGGTAGAGGCAGGAGGACTACAAAGTCACCACTATCTTCAGCTACTAGCCAGTTTGAGGCCAGCCTAGGCTACCTGAGCCCTGTCACAAAACAGGAAATAGAGACTTGAGATATCTGCACACCACAGCACATTCACCACAGCATTATGCACCACAGCCAAGAGGCAGAGCAAAGCGAGTGTCCACCAGATGAACAGATAAACAAAAGGTGGTATGCACATACAATAGAATAGTATTCACCCTTAAAAGGGAAGGAAATCCTGTCACAATATGGATGAAACTTGAGGAAATTATGTGAGGTGAAACAACTCCGTCACAAAAAGACAGGGCCTGATTAAATGAGGCACGTAGAGCAGCCCCATTCATGGATAGAAAGCAGAGGGTAGCTGCCGGGCTGGGAAAGGGAAAACAGGAATGTCTTCTCAATGAGCACCGAGTTCCAGTTCTGTAAGGTGAAAAAGTCTTGGAGATTGGTTGCACAATCATATGAATGTTCTTAATGCCATTGAATTGTATATTTTAAAAATTATTAAGATGGCAAGTTGTGTGTTTGGGGGGCTGGCTGGTTGAGTTGTTTTGTTTTGTTTTTTTTGTTTTTTGTTTTGTTTTGGTTTTTTTGAGATGTCCCTACCTGGCCAACCCTCACACTCACAGAGACCCACTTGCCTGTACCTCCCGGTTGCTGGAATTCAAAGCACGTGCTGCCACACCTGGCTGGTTTTTTGGTTTTTTGGTTTTTCAGCCTGAAACGTCAAGTGCTAGAGAAGACAAGGGTCGTTGGAACTCGGACCCTTACATCTTGCTGGTGGGTGTGTGACACGGTAAGCACTCTGGAAGCCAGGTGATAACGTCCTGTAAAGGTAAAGTAGGGGCTGGGGTACCGGCTGGGGTAAAGAAAGGGCTTGGTCCGCATACCAAAGAGCCAAGTCCAGTCCCCTGCATCAGAAATACACAGAGCCCAATTACCACAGGATCCACCAGTCCCACGAGGCAGCTGCACAGAGCACAACTGCACGAAGCTGGATGTAGTGGTACCCGTAATTCCAGCACTCAGGAGGCTGAGGCAGGAGGATTGCTCCAAGTCTGAGGTCACTCTGTGTTATATAGTGAGTTCCAGGCCAACCTGGGTTGCAGGACAAGACACTGTCTCAAAAGAAGGGGGGGGGGGGAGACAGGGCCAGCAATGGTGGCACATGCCTTTAATCCCAGCACCCAGGAGGCAGAGGCAGGAGGATCTCGGTGAGTTCGAGGCCAACCTGGTCTACAGAGCGAGATCCAGGACAGGCTCCAAAACTACACAGAGAAACCCCGGCTCCAAAAAACAAAAAACAAACAAAAAAACAAACAAAAACAAAAAAAAGAGGAGGAGGAAAAAAGAAAGGAAAAAATCCCAGGATCTCTGTACACCATTCATTAACTCAGAAGGTGGTCATACTAGAGTAGCATGGCCCTACATTCAAGAACTGGTGTCTTTATAAGAGACAGGAGAAGGGGTTAAATCACAGAGAAATGGAAAGGTCACATGACAACAGAGCCACAGACGTCAGTGACAGGGCTACTGACAAACGCCAGGGAAAGGTAAGGAAAGACTCTTCCCTGGAGCGCTCAGATGAGCATCCCTTCCGACTCCGTGATCAGACTCCCAGACTAAGAACTGTGAGAAAGTGAATTCGCTACTGTAAGCCACCAAGTTGTGGTCCTCTGTACCAGCCGCCACAGGAAACGAGCGCATGCACCAACACAGATGAGACTCCAGTGTGACTGGTTAAAGGCACCAGAAGCCCAGAGACCACATCCTTCTGATTCCATTCACAGGGCACTGGGGGGGGGGGGGGGGCACGGAGAATGTCCACCAAGGGACACAGCCTCTCTGCAGTGAGGGAACAGTCTACACCTCAGTGACTGTGATGGCGGTCCATGACACAGTGGATCTACCAGTCAGTTACACCTCAAAAAAGGTAACAGAAGAGGACCTATGCCCAAGACTCCCCTTTGTACACCAGTTTGTTACAAAATTTTCTATTTGGAAGAAGGCTCCTACTAGCCTAATGAATGAGTATATCATCATCAAATAAAAATAACAGTTACAGACCATAATCCACTCAACAAAATGGGAATTCTTAAATCACACACAGATATACTATAAATATATGTCAATAAGGATACATAAATATACATATATCAATAACTATATCAATAAATACATATACATTTGTGTGGAGGCATGTGTGTTTATAATGCAAAGTTTAATGAAGTTTAGTGAAGACTTAAGGTAGCTGTGCACAGAACAGTCGTTCATTAGAAGAAGAGCAACTGCAGGGCGGGAAGCCTGAATGGCCGATTGTATCTGGTAAAAGGCACAGCCACAGTCACAGGACAGACATGAAATCACATGCCTAAAGGGATCCAACCATCACTTCTGAGCTATCCCAACAGACCATCATCTGAATCTCATCACCAAGATACAAGACAAGCCCCAGGAGAGCGGTGCTGGAGCCTGCGCCTAGCAGGAGAATGCTTGCCTGCCACACGTGAAGCCCTGGGTTCAATCTTGAGAACCAGAAAGTATTAAAAGACAGCAGGGATTGTGCTACAAAATAATTGCCTGTAACTGCCAAAAATGTCAGGTCACAAAAGTCAAAACGGTTTTTCAGTTTCTTTCAAGGCAAGGTCTCATTAATCCCAGCTGGCCTCAAACTTGCTCTATAGTCAAGGATGACTTTGAACTTCTAACCCTCCTGCTCACATTGTTCTGGAAACCCAACCCAGGGCTCTACCAACTGAGTAACATCCTTACCCCAAAGTAATAATTTGACTGTGCATGGTGACCAAACCTATAATTTCAACACTTAGAGGCCAAGACAGGAGGATAGAGTTGGATGCCAGCCTGGGATACATACCAAAAAATGAATTGTAACACATTTTACACATGTGAACAGGCACACATCGGGGAGGGGTAGGCGGGTGTGCAGGCATATGTGAAGGCCTGAAGCTGCTCCACTTTATTGAGGCAGGGCCTCTTGCTGAAGTGTGAGCACACCAAGCACGGGTGGTGTGGCTAGCCACCTCTGCTTGCTCAGTGCTGGACTTCTGGTGGAGGCTATGCACGCCCAGCTTTTCTGTAGGTTCTGGAGATTCGAACTCCAGTCTTCATACTTACACAGCAAATACTTCCTCTACTGTGTTGTCTCCCCAAACCCCCAAACAATAATTTTTAAAAAGATTTATTTTATGTGTACACACGTGTGCCCGAGTGTATGAATGTGCACAATGTGCATGCAGGTGCTCAGAGAGACCAGAAGAGGAAATCAGATCCTCTGGCACTGAAGTTCCAGGCAGTTGTGAACTTCCTGATGAGGTGCTGAGAACTGAACCTGTGTCCTCTCCAAGAGCAACAAATGCTCTTAACTGCTGGACTATTTCCAGCTCCCCAAAATAATATTAACAATTATATTTAATTATTATTAATATTATTTTATCGAGACCAAGTTTCTCTGTGCAGACCAGGCTGCCCTTGAACTCAGAGA
This sequence comes from Peromyscus eremicus, assembly GCF_949786415.1. Lineage (NCBI taxonomy): Eukaryota > Metazoa > Chordata > Mammalia > Rodentia > Cricetidae > Peromyscus > Peromyscus eremicus. Next base: position 117,660,840 of record NC_081416.1, on the reverse strand, counting down.
TCTGCCTGCCTCTGCCTCTTGAATGATGGGATTAAAGGCATCTGTCATTATCCCTGGCTTAAAATAACAATTTTTAGTATTTAAAAAAAAATATTCTTGCCGGGCAGCGGTGGTGCACACCTTTAATCCCAGCACTTGGGAGGCAGAGCCAGATGGATCTCTGTGAGTTCGAGGCCACCCTGATCTACAGAGCGAGATCCAGAACAGGCACCAAAACTACAAAGAGAAACCCTGTCTCAAAAACAAACAAACAAAAACAAAAACCAAAAGGATTCTTAGTATGAATGTTTAAAAGCAGAAGTGCCACAGAATCCAGTTTTTTCAAATATTAGCAAAAGCTGAACTGGTTGAACATTCCAGTCTCTGGGCTGGGGAAATGGCTCAATGGGTCAAGCATTTGCCATGGTCATGAGAACTGAGGTCAGCCCCCAGAATCCACATACAGCTGTACACGACAGCACACATCTGTGAGTCTGGTACTCCTAGAGTGAGATGGGAGAAAGAGAAAACAATCTCCAGAAGCCTCCACGACAGCTAGCCTGGTGTACACAGCAGCAAAGAGAGAGCTAGCTTGGTGTACACAGCAGCAAAGAGACCCTGTCTCAAAAAGACAGACGGTGAAGACTAACAACTGAGGTTGCCCTTTGACCTCCAGATGTGTGCCATGACATGTTTGTGTCCATACTAACACACAAACACAAACGTACACCACACACATACACATACACACACACACACACACACACACACACACACACACACACACACACAAACCCAAAATGCTCCACAATATTTTGGATCTCATAGAAGCAATGAACTCAGTTTCTCCACAAAGAAGACCCAGCTTTAGAACTGAAGGGAAGTGGGGCTGGGAAGACAGCTGGGTAAGAACACATGCTCTACAAGCATGGGAAGCTGAGCTCAAGTCCCCAGCACCCACGTAAAAGCTAAGAACAGCTTTGTGTGCCCATGACCCCAGTGTTACTGAGCTCATACTCACACACGCACATGCATGCACACACACCACACACACGTCACCCACCACATACACTCATCACACAGATCACATACATACCACACATATAACACAAACACACAGATACCACAGACATTACCCACACCACGTATACACATCCCCAAAATAAGATAGAAGGTCACCCAAAGGCATGGAGTTAAGATGCTTTATCACAAAGTTTATATATCAACTCTAACATCAAATCCTAACTTGCTAAATTAAAAATGGCAGGCTTCTAACTTTTCTGTGAGTAGGACATCAAAGTAGATCTAACTCAGATCTTAACTACAGTATCAGGCACTATTGTCTGCAACACTAATTCCACATTGTTTTAAGAAGGCTCTTCTGGTAAATGACTATAGCACCTGAGACTGCACTAATCTCAGAGCAGCAAGACTGTTATCTATGCCTCCGGCCCACCTGCCCCGTGAGGCCATCATTAGTCATATGAGTCTGGTGACATGAGTAGTCAAGACTGAGACATGCTTTAAGTATAAAATACACAACAGACTTCAAGACTCAGCACAGAACAATATGGGAACTCTCTTAGTTTTGTGTGTTGATTACATGTTGAAATGGTATCATGGTATATCTTGGGTTATATAAGTATTCAAATTATTTAAATGAAGCTGGGCATGCTGGCACATGCCTATGATCCCAGGACTTGGAGAGCCACAGTTAGAAAATCAAGAACTTAAGAGCAGGGCTGAAGATGTAGCTCAGCTGGTAGAGTGTTTGCCTAGCACAGCATTTACAAAAGTCCTAGGTCCCATCTTCAGTACCACAATAACCCCAGCACTTTGGAGACAGAGGCAGGAGGATGAGAAGTTCAAAGTTATCCTCACCTATATAGCTTAAGCTGCTCAAGACCAGTAAGAACCTGTCTCAAAAAAACAAAAACAAAAACAAAAAGTGAAAGAAAGAAAGAAAGAAAGAAAGAAAGAAAGAAAGAAAAAGAAAACTGAACAATAAGCTAGATGTCGCGAGATACCTGTATTCTCAGCACTCAGGAGGTACAGGCAGGAGGATCAGGACACTCTGAAGCCACCCTGGTCTACACAGCAAGTTCAGAGCAGCCAGGGCTATATAGACTCTATCTCAAAAACCCTAAGCTAAGGCCAGCAGAATACTGACAGGTCAAAGCACTTGTAAATATCTGATGACCTGAGTTCTATTCCCTGAACCCATGGTAGGAGACAACTGACCCTTGAAAGTTGTTCTCTGAAGCTGAGCATGGTAGTGCACACTTTTAATCCCAACACTCAGGAAACAGAGGCAGGTGGATCTCTGAGTTCGAGGCCAGCCTGGTCTACAGAGAGAGTCCCAGAACAGCCATGACTGCACAGAGAGACCCTGTCTCGAAAAATAAACAAAAAGAAAGTTGACCTCCACAGACATGCTGTGGCACAAGCCATGTCTATATACATACATGCATCATACATCCATACAATGATAATAAGTCTTAAAATAAATACTTTTTGTTTAAATTAAATATTAAACTTAATTTCACCAGTGTATTTTCCTTTAGTGTGGCTAGTAGGAAACTCTAACTTAAACATGTGGTTCAAGTTACAGTTTGGGGTGCTCTCTGTTTAGTTTTCTGATGATGCTGAGGACGGAACCAGGGCCTGGAACATGCTAAGCAAGTTCTCTTCACACATTTCAACTGGATGCTCAGCCTCTGACTACTTGTGACGTCACATCACCTTCCCTGGCAGACACTATGAAAGAATTTACTCCTGGACTTCCCAGAAGACCGACCTGCACTTAGGCTGAGGCCATTCTTCAAACGCTAATCTTCCCGGGGCGTATCTCTGTCTCTACACTCCCTCCAGTGTCACAAAGCAGGCAGTGGAGTACCTGGAACTCTGATGAGCTGCTCCGCAGCTGGTTCACGTTAGGTAGGGATCCCCCGTGGTACTGTGTAAGGCGCAGTTGCTGAAGCTTCTGAAACTGAACCTGGAAACAGAGTGATTTCAAGAACGTTCAGCAAAATCGGAAAGAGGCATCCAAGTACAGTATTTTGTAGAATGCTTTAAAAAAAAAAAGTCTTGGTTTCGATTTCTTTTTCTACTTAAGTGACCACAATCTTCAGGTTTCCAGAGCTTTCCGGGATCTGTCTCATTTGAGTTTTGTTTTGAGATATGGATCCACACAACTAGGATGACCTTACGCTCACTACGTAGCTAAGGATCCTGAGCCTCCTGCCTCTAACTCCTAGGTGGTAGGATTACAGGCGTGTGCCACCACAGCCTGGCTTCTTTCTGCTTAGTTTATGTTTTAGAAAGAATTTATGAATATCCCAAATGTCCTACACACCATGGTGTGTAGGCATGCAGGCACAACATTTAACAATAAAGACTTTTTAAAAGAAAATTAAGCTTTCTAAAAACCAAAAACATTGTTTCCTTTCCTTCTCCACAGACTTCCCCAATCCCATGTACATTTATGTGTCATAACTATGTATGAGGGGTCATAGCACAGATATAACTTGCTGGGAGATTTGTTTGTTTTGTTTTGTTTTTTCTTTCTTTCTTTTTTTTTAGCTGGATTCTCATATAGTTAAGCTAGCCTAAAACTCGTTATGTAGCAGAGGCGAGCCTTGAACTCCCAATACCCCAACCCCACTGCCACATCTCCTTCCCAAGTCCTGGGATAGCACCACCACTCAGCCAACATAGGTACCATCTTGCATACTTACATCATGAGCCTTTTCTAGACCATTATATATTCATTCTCTCTCTCTCTCTCTCTCTCTCTCTCTCTCTCTCTCTCTCTCTCTCTCTGTAATTTTTAATGGCTATGTAACATTTATTTTCCTGAAATCTAACTCACTCTAAGCGTGAGTGACTATTCAATCTCTAGATATGGACTCATCAAAGGAGGCCACGGCAGGCTAATAAGATAACTTAATGGTGGGAGGACTTGCCACCAAGCCTGATGACCCAAGTTTGATCCCCAGGCTCATATGGTGGAAGGAGGGAACCAACTCCAGCAAGCTGTCCTCTGACCTCCACATGTGTGCCATGTGTGCACGTGCATACACACACACACACACACACTTGTAACACAAATATTTAATGAAGGAGGCCAAGCAAGCAGGCATCAAGCAGTAGTCTACAGATTTCCCAGCTTCATTCTTACTTTCAGAGGGCAGTCAACCGTCATAGCTCTTCTAAGCCCCACAGTGATGCAGTTTGCTCTTCATGAGTTCTGCTTCTAAAATAATACATTAACTGTGAATTATACAACCCTTGACTTACAATTCATACAAGGGAAAAAGGTCCTAGAGAGACGCCTGAGGCAGATTCTTAGCCTCCCATTACTCTGTCCTTTAATTATGAAATGAAGTACACCAGACCTGAGCCCTTAGGGTAGGCCAGGTGTTGTCCTTAGATACCTGGTCCACTTCACCCTTAGCTTTCTGCACAATAATGCAGAGAAACTGCATTACCCTGCATTACAGACCAGAGAACCCAGATGCAGGTAAGTTCAATGTCCTTCCCAAGGCCAAGCCACAGCTGCTTCATTCAAAACCCACACTCCTATTTCTACCATGCTCTGTTTCTGTTTTCCATTTCTCCCTTAATGATTATACTATTTATTATTATTATTATTATTTAAAATATCTGATACAGTGTAGGAGCTGGAGTAACAACTCAGCAGTTAAGAAAGTGTATTGTTCTCGCAGATGATCCAGGGTCAGGTGCCGACCTATATCAGGCAGCTCACAACGTCCTATAATTCCAGTTCGAGAGCCTCCGAGAGCACTTCCACACACATAAACTCGCACAGGCACACATACACATAAATTTTAAAATTAATTATCAAAAATTATCTAATACAATATAAATATTCTGTAAGTATGATGGTAAGGAAATTATAACAAGAAAAATTCAATGACCATACGATTTACAAAGTCTGAAAGATTCACAATTCATTGTGGAGCCTATGAATCTCTGATCTATGAACACCTACTATGAAAGCTTTCAGATACACAGAAGATAGAAATGACTGGAATGAAATCATCTTCTATCTATCCAACAGCTTCTATGATTACCAACTGAGACATCATCATTGCCTCCTTCACTACCTTTGGTACCCTAAGAGAAATCCCAGACGTGATGATATTCCTTAATTTAATATGCATATTCAAAAAGTAAGTACACATATTTGTTTGTAGATTTTAAAGGCGTATGAGGAAGCCCTTGGGTGTCTTTAACTTCCTTGTACTCACAGTACTTGATTTCTCAATATGCTGTATAGGGAGACATATTAATTATGTGTATATATTAATCCAAACTCAGATCTCATAGTCAAATCTGAAGACTCAGTAAGCTATTTCTGCCTCTGAGCCAAGTTTAAGAATAAAGCCAGCTTTCCACTTACTATTCTAAATGCACTTACTAGAAGCATTTGACCCCCAATCCTTGAAATGCTACGGCAGGATTCTTGGTTACCTTCATCTAAAGCCTTGCATTCCTTCTTCAAAGAATCACCCAATCCATTTCTTCATTTATATAAAGACTTAATTGGGTGTTAGATTCCATGCCAGGCACAAGCTTACAGCGTACACACCTGCCAAAGCTCCTCCTCCTGAGAGTTCCCACAAAGGTCAACCCTTACCCAAAAGCCTTGACACTTGAGCCAGGCTGAAGCCAGCTGGGGACCTGCCTTCAACTGTACTTGAGGCCCTTGCAGAGGACCCCGCAACTGCTTACCCTCTGGAGGAGCCTCTCTCCAGAACCTTCAAAGGCTGTGTGACACCAGAACGAGCTCTCATGTGGCTAGCCAAGTCATCCCGTGCCCTTCACAAAGGATATAAGGGTAAATATAAAAATACGATGGTGTTACGTGAATTACGGAGACCTGGACAAGTTCTCGGGCTACCATTTCTGTAGATGTTCTCAGCTACCTCTAAAACCTTTCGGTTATTTTGACACTTTCCTCTTTTGAAATTCTGAATCATCAAACTAGAAGGAAACTTGAGACTGAATTCAACACCTCCGTGCTTACAGATAATGAAAATAAGGGCTAAAGAATGGCTAGACTAAGGCAGAGGTCACGGACTGGCAGCCCACAGGGAGTTCTGACTCCATCAGTGTTTTCAACTTCAAGTTTAGAACCTGGGAGTCTGCATAAAATCCAGACTTCTGACTTCACTGACTGAAAGAGCAAACAACACTAAATTCGTGTGTGTGTGTGTGTGTGTGTGTGTGTGTGTGTGCACGTTCATGCATTTTGAACACGTAGTTGTGCATTTGTGTGGGCAGTTTTCAGAAAGCAGAGTTGACCATCTCTTTGCCCATGTGGGTCCTGGGGACTGGACTCAAGTCCGCAGGGCGGCCAGCAAGTGCCTTTACCGGCAGAGCCGGCTCACTAGCCCTAACTCATACTCTTGCCTGACAACACTGCCTGCTCCTCACCCAGGGCCGTGATTGTTTGCCCCAGGCCTCCATAAGCCCTGTCATCCACCTCTGTGGCTAAGGATTAGCTACCTTTTGCCATCAATTCCTGGTCCTTCCATTCATTTTCCTTATCTACCTCACGCTGAAACAATCATTAGCATGATCTGGCCTACGGTCACACACTTTAGCAGAATTTCTTCTAATGCCTGTATAAAGGAGACAGAACCTGCTCTAATCCTTTTCTGGAAAAGTCTCACAATAGTCAACACAATCCTAATCAAAATCCCAGCAGGGAGCTGGGAGCATAGCTCAGCAGCAGAGCACAGTTTAGCATACTGAAGGCTCAATCTCCAGGACCAAACAGAAATAAAAGTGAAAAAAAAAAACCCAGCCAGTCTTATATTTATAGACTGACAAGATAATTCTAAGATTTATGTAAGTACAAATGGCCCAGTTTAGTGGGCAATATTTTTAAAGATTTATTTTTTTTTAATTATGTGTCTATGTAGGGGAATGGACACATATGAGTGCAGGTGCATACAGAGTCCAAAAGATCACTGGGTCCCCTGGAGTTGGAGTTACAGTCAGTTATGAGCTGTGGCTGCTGGGAACCAAACTTGGGTCCTCTGCAAAAGTAGCACATGGTCTTAGCCCCGGAGCCATCTCTCCAGCCCCGAGAGTAATTTTTAAGAAGGGCTAAGTTACAAGATTTAAGTTAATAGTTTCAAGATCTACTATAAAGCTATAGTAACCCAGTATGCTGTTGTAAACAAGTCTAGGGTGGAAATAATGGCTGAGTGCTAGGGTACTGCCTAGCATGTATGAACCCTCAGGTTCAATCCCAGGAGGTGGGGTAGAGAGAAAGGTCAGGAAACGTGACAGAGAGTACAAAGACAGATGGACAGACACAGACACACACACACACACACACACACACACACACACACACACACACACACCCCTTTTACTAGGGGAAAGATTTTGAGCACACAGACATCAGTGTACCACCCGGATTCAGTCCTAGCTCTGCCCTTACCAGCCTTATAAAGAAACGTCCCTAAGCCTCAGTTTACTCTATTCACAAAATAATGGAAAATCTAGACAGATAAACCACAAGGTCATTTTGAAAACTGTGTGAGATAAAAAGTGAAGAGATCAGCATAGGACCGGTCACAGAGCCTCAGATTTAAGCCAAACCTGGTCTTTCCAGGTTTTTCTCTCTACTCTTGGCTCAGAGGCCTCACCATTCTACAGCATATCCATTGCTTGTTTTAACAGAAAACCAAGGAACGGACTGAGCTGGGGGATGTGGCTCACCTGGGGGAGGACTTGTCTAACATTTGAGTCCCCAGTGTTCGCTCCTCAGTGCAGTATAAGCTAGGTACGGCGGTACACATCTGTAATCTAACATCTAGATATGGAGGCAGGAGGGTCAGGGGTTCAAGGTCATTTTTTTTTAAGATTTATTTATTTATTATGTATACAGTGTTCTGTCTGCATGTACGCCTGCAGGCCAGAAAAGGGCATCAGATCCTATTACGGATGGTTGTGAGCCACCATGTGGGTGCTGGGAATTGAACTCAGGACCTCTGGAAGAGCATCCAGTGCTCTTAACCTCTGAGCCATCTCTCCAGCCCTCAATGTCATTTTTGACAACAGTGAGTCTCAGGCCACTATTAAGGCTATATGAGACCTTGTCATAAAAAAAGAGAAAAACAAGTTGCCCTTCACAGCCAAGCACCTTGAAGTTTCCAACAGTCTCCCTCTCTGTCCACCCATCCCTCCACACCGTGCAATCCACCTTCCACAGCGTCCGCACATGCAGCGGTAACTGATGGCCTGCACACCATGAGACCAAAGGACACGTCGTTATCATGCAGCAGCACTGGCCAAGCTGGCGGACATCCCTCCTCTTCACAGCAACCCCTCTGGCCTTTCTCCGGCCATTCTAGCTGTCCTTTAGCCTTTGATGGCTCCTTGTCCTCTATCTCCCCTTTAAACAGCTGGGCTCTTGGCTTCTAGGCCCTCTTCACACTTCACTTTACAGCAGGGGACAAATTCAAGTCTGAGGGAGGGAAGCCAAGTCAGCAGGGCAATCTGGAGCATCATGAGGCATGTCACCATGAGGTGGTGGGGACTGTGGCCGACGGAAGACCACCACATGTCCTATTTAATGGGGCATCACCAGACTACTGCTGCTATGCTTTCCGAAATATGATGGAAAGGCCAGTGAGATGACTCGGCAGGTAAAGGCACTGGCTGTGAGGCCTGAAGACGAAAGTTTGGCCCTCAGGACCCATATGGCGGAAGGAGAAAACTGACTGCTGCCAACTGCCCTCTGACCTCCACAGGCATGTGCATGTACATATGACCCCCACCGCGCGCGCGCGCACACACACACACACACACACACACCAAAGGGAATAAACGTAAAAAGAGGAGCTAAAGAGATTGCCCAGAAGATAAGAGCACTTCCTGCTCTTGCAGAGGACCAGGCGAGGTTCCCAGCACCAGTGTGGCAGCCTGCAACCTTCCCTAACTCCAGTTCCAGGGGATCCAGGACCTTCTCTGGCCTTGTGAGCACTATTTTTAATGTAAAAAGAAAGACATGTGAGAAGGATGCTGCTAAGTGATCTCATTTTCCAAAATTCAGAGGCTGGATTTTAATGTACAATCCCATTGCTCATTGCTGGCCCTCATTAAACAGACACAGACAGACAGACAGACAGACAGACAGACACACACACACACACACACACACACACTTTGGGCCAAGAAATCAAAATAAAAATATGTCAGAGAGCCAAAAATAGGGTGTAGGCCAACAGTCTGTTTGTACTTTGTGTGTGTGTGTGTGGGGGGGTGCTTTCTTTTGTTTGAAATAGGGTAAGCTGACCTCCAACTTCCTATGTAGCTAAGGATGACTTTACATTTCTCATCCTCCTGCTTCAACTTCCCAAGTGCTGGGATTCCAAGTATGAGTCACCACACCTGGTTTATGCTGGGGACCAAACTCAGGACCTGGAGCATTCAATGCAGGCACCCTACCACTAGGATGTGGCCTCTTCCCAAGCAGCCAAATTTCCTGTGGCTAAACTCTGAAGAGCCCCAAATTTGTATCATCACCCAGCCTTCCTTCCTGAGCCCCAGGTCCAAACAAACCAATGCCTGCTGGACATGCTTTCCGAGCCTCGAAGACCCCCTCAAACTCAGGACCTCTTCACAGCCACACCCTGCTCCTGCCAGAGGTCTCTCTGAAGGACCTGGTGTGCCTGAAGCTTGAAGCCTGGGGATCATCTGGGCCCTCCCCTCTTACCGGTCTCACTTCTCCAAAGCTCCTCCCACTTTCTAAATATCGGTCAGCTCACCCTTACCCCAGTCAAAGCCACCAAGCCCCTGCCTGAGCTTACTGTTACAGCCTTGAAACAGCTTCTCCACCGTGGCCTCCTAGATTCTAACGCTACTCTGGAGCTCGAGGGATCCTTTAAGATACAAATCAATCCAGGTTCAACCTCTTCAATGGCCTACTATTGTCCTAAGATCAAGTCCCAAATCCCATCTCTACAATCCGATCCTGTGAAGTCTCCAGCATCTCAAATCTCTCTTCTAATCCGCCTGCTGGACCTTAGGACTCTGCCTGAAGCACACTCCCTTCTCACACACATATCCCCACATTCCTTCCCCATACCAGTGATCCTTTAGGCCATCAGAAGTGGCATGGACTTTCTCCTACACATGCCCAGAGCTCCAGCTACTTCCTTTTTATAACATTCACCCAAATGGGTCTTCACTCCTTAAAAATCTTCCTCTCTAGAGCCTAACATCCATCAGAAGACTGTTGCTAGTCCACTACGGCATCCCAATTAACCCTAACCCAGGCACACACTACAGACACAGCACTTGTGAGCACACTAAGGAGACTGTCTGAGGAAACACCTTGTCTTACCTGCATTGCACACACATACCGCAAACAGTCCATTAACTCCACCAGCAGCATCCAACTCACAAACAACACAGAAATAATGGACAACACAGCACTCTTCCCACGCAGACCTGCCTCGAATTTCCTCCTGCTCCTTACCAGGAAATCCTCCTAGTACCCCCTTCTTAAAACTTTTTCACTGCTTGCCAGACATGGTGGAACATGCCTTTAATCCCAGTACTCAGGAGGCAGAGACAGGAGAATACCAGAGTTCGAGGTCAGCCCGGTCTACAGAGCAAGTTCCAGGACAGTCAGAGCTACACAGAGCCCAGTCTTGAAAAACCAAAACCCGCCCAGCAGTGGTGGTGCATGCCTTTAATCCCAGCACTCGGGAGGCAGAGGCAGGCAGATCTCTGTGAGTTCCAGGACAGGCTCCAAAGTTACACAGAGAAACCCTGTCTCGAAAAACCAAAACCAAACAAACAAACAAAACCTTTCATGCTGCTTTCTGATGCAGCTGAACCACTAAAGCTGGAAAGAAAAAAATTCTCCAAAATCTAGCGCTTCCTAGGTTCTCAACCTTCCTAACACTGTGACCCTTTAATACAGTTCATGTTGTGCTGACCCCCAACCATAAAATTACTCAGTTGTTACTCAATAACTGTAATGTTTCCATTGCTATGAATTGTAAATATCAGATATGAGAGCCCTGTGGGGTCGCAAGCCACAGGTTGAATATCCTACCTACCTGGAAAGTGAAGTTCAAGTCCAGCTCTGAAAGGCTGGCTGTGATTACACTGAGAATTTGGAAGCTTGACAGTCTTGAGAAGAAAGGGTACCTAGATCAGTTTCAATGCCTGCCCACCAGTAACAAGTCTTCTATAAGCAGTAAGGAAGGTCAGAATAGCAGCCAGCCAGTTACCCTCTATGAACTAGATGGTTTGTTCTCCAAATGAGAATAAGCTCATATATTTGAGGGTCTAGGAGTTCTTTATGAGAAGTGATTTCTTAGGGAAACAATCCTTTAAATGCAGAATAAACAAAAACTCCTGGGTAAAACCAGTGTTGTTACTTGTGTATGTGTGAATACAATGGAACCAACCGGTCAGGGAGAAAACACAAGGAGAATTAACATGCAAATGATTCCCTGTGCCAGGTAAAGGGCAAAGTGACATAATTTTGTAGTTATTAGCAGAAAATAGCAATTGGATTAGCCTGTAAGCCACAGTTGATCAGGCTTGCTAAAGTCAACACAGTCACACAGAGAGCCTCGGTTCAGTTCAGCAGAATAGCATTTATCACACTAAATTAAATTTTACTTCGATTTATTGCATTTGTAACCTTCAGTTTATGCTGCACAAATAAATGTTTTGGTTTACAGGTGTATCACAGCTCTACCCAAAGAACTTCATACACAAGTTTATGTGTGAACACACATGAGTAAAATCATAATCAGGTGAACATTAAGAATTTGTGAGGATTTTTTTATGTTTAAAAATCTGAGCCAGACATGATGGCGCAGGCCTATGATCCCAGCATTTACGAAGCTAAGGAAAAAGGATGGCAAGCTAGAAGCCGGCTGGGCTATAGAGTGCCACCTTGTCTCATAAAAATAAAAATAATTTGTGAATTACTTATGGCCTCACCTTGAAGGATGATTTAAAGGGGACTCAAAAATCACATGAGTGATTGGATCAACTCTAGGTACACAGACACATATAGAGCACGTGTTTGTGTATAACATATGCCTTTAAGCATCACAACACAGGCCTTACATTAATCCATGGCTTTTACCCACACATTCTCTTCAATGTGTTCTAAACTTGTCAAATTCAACCTAATCAAGGTCACGAAATGTAAAGGCCTGTGGATGCCAACTGGTAAGGGGTGGAGCTGGTCAGGGCACGAGCAAATTTTTTCTTAAAACATTCTTTCTCCATCCTTTTTTTTTTTTTTTTTGTCTTAGCTACACCAGAAGAAAACATTACATAAATATTATATTACAAATGGTCTCGGTGTGGGGGACTGTGCCAGTGAGTGCTGTGGCTTGTATTATAGCAAAATAAAAATAGAGCTCATACTCCACTTGAGAGTGGCAACATGAGAATTCAAGATTGTTACCAGGTCTCTCAATTTTTAAAGTAAATTTAATGTATATTACAAATTTATATTAGTTCAGTTTGTGCTAAATTTAATATTTAAAGAAAAACTCCCTATTTTAAAACCCTGGCCACAGATTTTTTTTTTTTTTTTTAAGTTCCTGAACACTATGGTGGCCAAAAAAATAGTATGTCTGCAAATCAGGGAGCCGGGAAACCACCAGTTTGCAATCTGCCCTCACGTCTCCTTCCAGCTGCCCACCCCCAGCATCTTCCCGGCTTCTGCCATCTGACAACGTGCCTTCAAGGCCAGCCCTCAGGATCCTCAAGGCTGCCCACTCCCACGTCGACCCTCTGCGGTCCTGCACAGACACTCCTGCTCTCAGATCCTCTGCAGCTCTGCTCCAGTGACCTGGCCTCCCAGCCGTTTGTCCCGACTTGCTCCCTACTCGGTCCTCTGGGTCCCTCCTCAGTCCCCGTCTACGCCCGGGACCCCGTCCGTCCCACTCAACATCTGATGTCGAACAAACACACCGGACCACGTAAAGCACCCTCCAAGAGGCGAAAGGGGGAAAGCCACCAACTCGTCACGGAATCACATCGCGGTACCAAGGCCCCCTGCCACTCGGGCCAGCCGTCCATTCACTTGTGCGCGCACCGAGCTCTCCCCCGGGGAGGATGCGCGACCCTCGAGCCCCCGAGGCCTTCCAGGCCGACAGTCAAGGGCTCGTGGGCGGTGGGTGTCCAGAGCACCGAGGAGCCGCACCGAGGAGCCGCACCGCCCGAACCGGGCGAGTCTCGGTCCAGCCTCAGCGCTGCGTGCGATTTCCTCTCGGGGTCATCCTCCCGCTTAGGCCGCCCGGCCCCGCCGCCCGCCTTGCCCCCGGCTCCGCCGTTTCCAGCTCCCCGCACCGAAGGCCCGGGCGACCCTCGCACCTCCACCGAGATCGCGAGCCGCACTTGGTGTCGCCAGGCCGGCCAGAGCCGAGGCCGCAGCCGCCCGGGCCCCGCTCCCCTATCGCGGCCCCCGCCCCGCCGCCGCCGCCGCCGCCGTCTCGGCCGCAGCGACCTCTCCCCCGCCTCCTTCCAGCACCGCCCGCGGCGGCCCCGGCTCTCACCCGCGACAGGGTGAGGTCGGTCATGAGCTGCTCGAAGGCCCGCGTCTCCTCGGCCTGCCGCTGCGTGTGCAGCGCGATCTTCTCACTGAACTTCCGCGGGTTGGCGCTGCCCGAGCCCGGCGAGGCGGCCATGGCGCGCGCCCCGCGCCGGCGGGCTAGGCAGACGGCAGGCGCGGGGGCCCCGCGGCTCGGCCCACCCGGTCGCTCCGCAGGCCGCCCGAGCCGACGCCCGAAGCCTGTCCTCCGGCGCGACCCGGCAGAGGAGCCGCCGCGGCCCCGGAGCCCAGCGAGCGGCCGGGAGCGCGCCGAGGTCCGCCCCCACGCGCCGGCCCCGCCCTCGGCGCGGCCTGCCTGCTGGGCCTCCCGGCCCCGAAGCCCGGCCTCCCGCGGTCCCGTCGGGCCTCCCCGCCGCCGAGCCCGACCTCCCGCGCGCGGACGGCGCTGAGCCCGCCGTCCCCAGCCTGGTGGTCCCCTTCACACCTACATCCCGTCGGCAAAGCTAAACCGCGCCCATGTGTGGGCGCCGCTGGGTACCACTGCCCACATCCTCCGGCTTCGGGATGGACTTTGGATTTAGGGGACTCGCTGAGAAGAGGGGTGTGCCGATCAATACACCTACGCTCTTCCAGCGAGCGTGATTTAGTTGGCGGGTGCAACCTGATCGACCTCACTTGGAGGAGTTTTCCACAGAGCGTACCTGGGGACCTCATTGGAACGGCCTGGAGGCTAACGACTGCCTCCTCCTACCCATTCCGGTTTAGTTTCCTGGTGGCCTTCTGAGGTCACCATCACCACCACCACCACCAAAATCAGCCTAAGCCTGGATCTCAGTTTCTAACCCTAACTCCTCCTGTTTTACACCAACTAGAGACGCTATGCAGGCCACAGCAGCCCTGTCACTTACAGCTGGAGCGCCAGCCCCCCTACTTTGCAAATGCCCCTGTGGTGTCTACAAAACCTCAGCTTCAGGCAGTACCAATTCTACCTTTTTTTTTTTTTTTTTTTAAGATTCGTTTTATTTTTAACTATGTGTAAGTGTGTGGACATGTGTATGCAGTTGCCCATGGATATCAGAGAAGCCAGACGACCCTGGACTGGGAACCAAACTCGGGTCCTCTGCAAGAGCAGTATATACTTTTTTTTTTTTTTAAGTTTAGTTTTTTTCCAGACAGGATTTCTCTATGTAGCCCTGGCTGTCCTGGAACTCACACTGTAGACCAGACTGGCCTCGAACTCACAAATATCCGCCTGTCTCTGCCTCCCAAGTGCTGGGACTCTCTTAACATAGTGGTTCTCAACCTTCAAATGCTGCGACCCTTTAATACAGTTCCTCATGTAGTGACCCCCAACCATACACTATTTTCATTGCTAGTTAATAACTAATTTTGCTACGGTTGTGAATCGTAATGTAAATATCTGATATGCAACCCTTGTGAAAGAGTCCTTCAACCCCAGAGGGGTCCCGACCCATAGGCTGAGAACCACTGTCTTAAAAGCTGAGCCGCCTCTCCAGCCTGTTCAATTTTGTCTTTTTAAAACAGCCAGTTGCCTAATCATGTTTCCCCCTTTTCAGCCCGGAAGCTGCTTCCAGCATAATTGTACACCAAGATGTCCTGGAGAGTGTTGAGCGTGTCTGTGTTTTATAAATTAGGATGTATTAGAGACATGCAGAAAATAACATTAATAACACCCACGCACCTCATGATTAAACCATCAAAACATTTTTGCAGGGCCTAGGAATGGTGTTCAGCTGTAGAGCGCTTGTATGACAAGCCTCAGGCCCTTGGTTTGATTCCAGCATTGCAAATAAAATTTAAAAGGCATTTTGGGGCCAGCGAAATGACTCAGTGGATAAAAGCTAGATGACCCGAGTTTGATCCCTAAAACCCATGTGGAAGGAAAGAACTGAGTCCTGAAAATTGTTCTCTGACCTCCACACCCAGGCTGAGGAAAGCGTACACCACACACACCACACACACACACACACACACACACACACACACACACACACACACTAAAACTTTTAAAAAGTCATTTTGCTTCATACCCATGGAGTTTATAAAAAAAAAAAGCCAGCCCCACCCTCACTGTTCTTTGTCTCCATAAACTGTGACTATGCTCCTGTTGATGTCTATCATTACTGTTCATCTTTTTCAGCATTAACATATACTGATTTACTGTTCAGGTTTTATGCTTTTATTGTGTATGATTTATTAATCCAATGACTATATGTAGAATGTGAAGTTTAAGTTTTAAGTTTGTACAAAAATGAGACTGGGTATTATGGCAAATGTCTGTAATCCCAGCACTTGAGAGGCGGAGGCAGGAGGATCAGGAGTTCAAGGTCATCCTTCATGAGACTGAAGCCAGTCTGGATTATATGACTTTGTCACAAAAACATAATTATAGACATGATATGCAACTTTTTTACTTCCTGTGATGTTTTTGAGATGTGTTGATTTTTTTAAATTTATTTATTGTATGTGTGTGTTCACATGTGTCAAGTTGACTTTGTAGTGGTTATTTCTCTGCTTCTACTGTGTGGGTCCCAGGCATCTAACTCAGGTTAGTGGCAGGCAC
The DNA here is from genome assembly GCF_949786415.1 of Peromyscus eremicus. Lineage (NCBI taxonomy): Eukaryota > Metazoa > Chordata > Mammalia > Rodentia > Cricetidae > Peromyscus > Peromyscus eremicus. Next base: position 117,644,698 of record NC_081416.1, on the reverse strand, counting down.
CTTTACCTACAGAGCCATCTTACTAGCCCCAGATTCTTTTGTTATAATTAGGTTTATATATCTGTTGTATCAGTCCTATCCACCATGGGTTTTTTGTTTTTTATTTCTTCATCTTCATGTGTATGTGTGTTCTTTCAAGAGTTTTTGTGCGAGATGTGTGTGTAGGAATCCTTGGAAGAGGGCATCAGATCCCCGGGAACTGGAGTTACAGATGGTTGGTCATGAGCTGCCAGGTGGGTGCTGGGAACTGAACCCTGGCCCTCTGCAAGAACAGTAAGTGCTCCTAACCACTGAGCCATCTCTCCAGCCTTACCCAAGCTTTTCCTTTACCTGTTATTTTCTGCCTCTGTGTCACACTGAGTTTAGTTTCAAACAAGAGAGGCCAGGCTGGGCATAGTGTCATATACCTGAGATCCCAGCACTTGGAAGGTGAGCAGGACTACAGGTTAGAGGTCACCCTGGGCTGTGTAGTTAAACTCTGCCTCAAAAATAAATAAATAAATAAATAAATAAATAAATAAATAAATAAATAAATAAATAGCGAGTGCACTCAGGCTGGAGAGATGGTTCAGTGGGTAAGAGCACTGGCTACTCTTTCAGAGGACCCGTGTTCACAGCCACCTGTAACTCCCTCTGCAGGGGATCTAAGACCTTTGGCTTCCACAGGCACCTGCACTCATGTGTGCATGCCCACATAGAGACACACAGACACATAATTAAATATAATCGAAATAAATCTTAAAAAAAAAAAAAAAGCCAGGCATGATGGCGCACACCTTTAACTGAAGCACTTGGGAGGCCGAGGCAGGAGGATTTCTGTGAGTTAGAGAACAGCCTGATCTACAGAGTGAGTTTCAGGCCAGCCAGGGCTGCCATGCCGAGACCCTGTCTCCAACACAAGCATATAAACAGGTGCAGTGGCACTTACCTTTAATCCCAGCATTTGGGAGGCACAGGCAGGTAGAGCTCTGTGAGTTCAAGGCCAGTCAGGCTCCCTTCCCACCATCTTAATAAACAAACAAACAAAACCAAATAAACTAGAAATCCATCCTAGCTAGTTCAAGTAATAAAGGAATTGCTTAATAACCTATTCGGAGGGCTGGTAGCAGACTCGGATGCTGAGGGCCTGACTCCAGAAACGAGCCAGCAAACAAACCACTACCTCTCCAGAAATAGGAAGCCACCAACCGGATGGGAAAGCTGTCACTACACTTAGCTACACTTAGCAGCTCTGAAAACACACAGGAGGAGGAATACTCCCCCACCACAGTTTCATTTTCCAAGGTTTCAATTACACTCCATCAAACATAGTCTAAAAATATTAAGAGGGACATTCCAAAAATTAATAATTCATGAGTTTTACATTGCTTGCCAATCGGAGTAGCAGACTGAAAATTGGTGTCATCTCACAAATGGGTGGGAGGCATCCGCTTGTCCAGCATGTCCGGGCTATATAGACCACCTGCCTGTTTGGTCACAGGGTCTCGGGTAGCAGATAAACTGCCACAAAATGCTTTGGTCACCTTTACTTCATCTAATAAAAAGCCCCAGTGGGGGCCGGCAAGGTGGCACGGGGAAAGTGTATGCAGAGGACTCAGTGATGCCTGTAGTTCATGCAACCACTGGTGGCCCTAGAATGGAGTCCCCCACACACACACACACACACACAAGGGAGCCACTCCTGCATTGTCATGGTGAGAAGCCACCATAGGAAACTCGGACACCACCACCATAGCCCTCCCCAGCAGGAACAGCACACACACACTCGCTTCACTTCTCTTCAGAGATCTTCCCTTTTTATTTGTTTATGTGTGTGTGCTCATGTGCACACAAGCAGATTCCCATGGAGGCCAGAAAAGGGCATTGGATCCCTTGAAGTTCGGCTTACAGGCAGCTCGAGTGCCTGAATGTAAGTGCTGGGAACTGAACTCTGGTTCTGTGGAAGAGCAACAAGTGCTTTTAATCACTGAGTCATCTTTCCAAACCCATCTATGTACTGATGTTGTAAGATAAGAAAAAAATGATGGGAAGAGGCAAAATTGTGCCCAGAATCCTAGCTGCAAGGTTGCCTAGAAGATGTAGTTCTGGGCTGGAGAGATGGCTCAGAGGTTAAGAGCACCAACTGCTCTTCCTGGGGTCCTGAGTTCAATTCCCAGCACCAACATGGTGGCTCACAACCATCTGTAATGAGATCTGGCTACACAGAGAAACCCTGTCTCCAAGAGAGAGAGAGAGAGAGAGAGAGAGAGAGAGAGAGAGAGAGAGAGAGAGAGAGAGAGAGAGAAAATGTAGTTCTAACCTTCCAGCTTTTCCCATCTGTAAGGGCTGAAGGACACTGGGATGGCTCTGGAGCTGAATGGACTGTCTCCATCAGTTTGAGTACAACACCAGACTGCATCCTAATCCCACGTTTCTCTCTCCCATCTGACTGGAATATACTCACTCTATTTCTAGTCTTCTTGTAATTAACTTGTTTTCATTTTTTTTCAATGAACCCAGCATCTTGCACATGATAGGCAGGCCTCTACCACTCAGCCACACCACCTAGCCCTAAACTTAAATTTTAATCCAATAAATACATTGTTTGGAATTGCTTGGAGTAAGTATGGAGGTTTATAATTTTAGAAAGACAGTTCCACTGAAAATGACCCTGTAACCTTGCTGTCTGTGATGGGCTTGATCTTACAGACTGTTCATTTTTCTATTCTCGAAAAGAGTGCTTTATGCTGAATTTTTTTTTTTTTACCATTTTTCTCTGCTTTAATTCTTCCAATGCAACTAAATGATCACAGCTGATAAATCAGCACTAAGTATTTATAGAGTATACGTTGGTATGTATTTGGGGGAAGAGTGAAAAATTGCCCCCTGCGGGGCTGGTCAATAGCCCTACAACCTAAATCCAAGTGCTACAAGTTGTCCTCAGATCTGCATATGTGCTATGCACGCACATACCCACACACTAAATAAATAACTGTAATAAAAATCCATGGAGCCTGGAGAGATGGCTCAGTGGTTATAAGCACTGACTGCTCTTTCAGAGGACCCGGGTTCAATTCCCAGCACTTACAGGGAGGCTTACAATCATCCCAGGGGCTCTGACACCCTCTCTGGCCTCAAGTGGTGAATAGACATATAATCAGGCAAAACCCCCATACACATATTTTTTAATTTTATGTATTTTATTAACTGATATATTGTTTAATATATTATTAATTTTTTTTCTCTCATGAGGGAAAAAAATGCCCCCTGAGCTGGTGGATGTAGCGCAATAGGTAAAGTGCTCACCTGGCACACACACAAAACCCTGGGTTCGATCCCCAGCACTGCATAAAACCAAGAGTGGTGGCACAAGTCTGTACCCCAGCACCAAGGAAGTGGAGGCAAGAGGGTCAGAAGTTCAAGGTCATCATCCTCAGCCACATTCGAGTTCCAGGACAATCAGGGCTACATGGTGGGACAGTCTCAGAAAACCAAAAACCAATCAACACGCAGGCACACACTCACACACCACAGTCTCCCTCACAAACAGGCCTGATCTCCAGACTGCACTCTGTCCTGCAGGATTTAAGCAGAGGTAATAAGGGAAGCTTCAGGACTGTGCCCTTATTCAGTCGGAAGGAAAGGCCTTTTCTCGTCTCCCCTCCGGTCCTCTCTCCTCGTACTGTCTGGAATGTGGTCTTACCAACTAGGGTGGAGGCAGCTGTCCTGGGCCAGTGGGTGGAAGCGTTGATTTGGGAGCAGTGGAACCCCATGTGCGCCCTCCGCAGCTTCCAACCGCTATTCCAGAGACCATCCTCTAAAGCCCTGTCATTTTAGCCTTTGTTAACTAACCCAGGTACTGAACCAGGGCCTCTAATAGTGAAAGAGAAGAATTTTGATTATACATACATCCATACGTAAGTGCAGGAAGATAGAGAGTCCTGGGAAACTTTATCTTCCACTTCACACATTTCTAAGGTATCTATATTTTACTTTACTTCTGTTTTTTGAAATAAGGTCTCATGTAACCCAGGCTATGTGGCCTAGGATGACCTTGAACTCCTGATCCTCCTACCTCTCCCCTCCGATTACTGGGATCACAGACGTGCAGCATTCAGCTTGCATTTTGTTTTCCATGGGTGTATATTCATCAAACATTCTCATCTCCTATTGGTTCCTCTCCCTCCTCCATCCTTCTCCTATCAGGACTTTATGTATTTGTTTAATTGTTTATTCTTACTTTTCCTTAACATTATTACATTTATGTATTTACTGGGGGTGGGGTGGGTGGGAAGTGCCGTGGTCATGAATGGAGGTCATCGAACAGCTCGTGGAACTCCGTTCTCTCTTTCCACCATGCATGTCCCAGGGACTGAACTCTGGTGGTCAGTCCTGGCCCAGCTCCTTTCCTCACTGAACAATCTCACTGTCCTGCTGTTGACTTTTTGAGACGGGGTCTCAAGTATCCCAGGCTGGCCTCCTGCTCGCCATGTAGCCAAGGACCATCTTGGTCTAGTTTTTCTACCTCCACCTCCCCGCTGCTGGGATTACAGGTGAGCACAAACACACCCAGGTTTTGGGGCACAACCCAGAACCTTCTGTGCACTAGGGGAACATCTATAACTGGGCCCCAGGGTTCTGGGTGCTTTTTTCCCTGTTAGTTTGATGGTTGTTACTTTGTAGATAATCCCTATCTTCTCTTTGGAACAGAGATAACAGATGTGGCTCAACTAAATTGTTCTTTGGTTTTTGTTTTATCTTAAAATGCCCGCTCTCTAGCAAAACCGTCTTTGGAATAAGTCATTAATCTCACCGTGTCTGTTATCCTGAACCCCAACATGATACTCTGCCTCCTCTCCCCTCCTTCTCTCCTTCCCCTTTCCCTCTACCCCACCTCCCTAAAAAACATTGCTTATTCACTCACGTACTCTTTTATTTATTTAATGTGTGTAAGTGTGTTTTCTGCTTTTCTGTATGTGCTCCACCCAAACGCAGTGCCTGCAGAGTCCAGAAAAGGGCATTAGAACCCCTGGGACTGGATTTACAGAGGGTGACTAGATACCATGTGGGTGTTGGGAACCCAATCAGGTTTCTCTGCAAGAGCAGCCAGTGCTCTTAACTACGGAGCCATCTCTCCAGCCCCCTTCTTTTTTTTTTTTTTTTTTCTTGTATGTGAACACATGTATGGTTGTTCCTGTCTGTGTGAGTGCACATGTGTGTGTGCCTGTGAACGCCAGAGGTCAGTCCAGGTGTTTTCTCACCAGGTAAACACTCTACCACCTCAACTTCATTCCCCAACCCTCTGTCCCTGCCCCCCATAGTTGTTTCTCTGTAGACAATCCTGTCTTCGTTTGATTACTTTGCAATTTTGTTCTGTGCTTCAAGATATGGATTTTAGAATTTTGAAAATTTAAATCTAAAGAGCTTGTTTACTTAAGAGTGTATTTCAATCTAAAGATCTTGTTGTCTTAGATGGGATCTCTCACTGGGACCCTGGAACTTTCTGATTAGGCTTGGCTAGCCAGCCCCAGGGATCTGCCTGTGTCTGCTTCCTACTCCAGAGCCGGGCTTAGAAACACAGGCCGCCATACCCAGCCTTGTTGCTGCTGTTGATGAGAACCTGAGGACTGAACTCAGGGTCTCTCGCTTGTGTTTCAAGCGCTGAACTTGTGTTTCAAGCGCTGAACTGACCGAGCCGTCTCCTTAACCCAGTATTTCTGAGCTTTTGATCCAGATCCTTGGATCTTAAACATGAATTCTGGGCTGGCAAGATGGCTCGGTGGGTAAAGAAGGCACTGTCACCATGCCTGACACCCTGAGTTTAATCCCTGGGCCCCACGTAGTGGAAGGAGAACACCGACTCCCCCAAGCTGTCCTCTGCGCTCCATAGGCACATCCTGCGCACACACTGCATTTAAAAAAAAAAAATTAAAGTAACTTCAGGCTAAGGAAAGGTCACTTTCCCACAGTTCCATTCTCTGAGAAACTTTCACCTCCCTCTGAAAGTCACAATCCAGGAGGGGAGCAGCTCCAGCTTTACCATCTGCCTTCCTCATCTGTTCTTTTTAAAAGGTCCTCAGCAGCCACCAATGAGCCCTGTCCCTTTCCCACTGAACAGAACTTAGTCTCTGGCAGTGAAGACGGGTGTGTGGGTACCTTCTGTTTTCTCGGGAGCTGACGATGCAGAGTTGGCCTTTTACAGAAGTTATTCTTTAGTTCACGTCACACTACCCTTTCTATTGCGTGTCTGGTAACTCCTCTCGAGAGCTCGCCGCCGCAATTCCGAGCTCTGTGTATTTGAAAATAATTTCAAAATTATTTTCTAGGAAGTAAAAGATAAAAACTTAGGACCTAAAGGTTATACTTATTTTTTACTCTGTGTGTCTGCGCACACGTTTGTGCATGTGAGTCAGAAGAGGGTGTCGGATCCCCCCACAGCTGGAGTGACGGCTGTGGAGCTGCTTGGCGTAAGTGCTGAGAGCCGGACTGGGTGAGTTCCTCCACAAGAGCTAAGCCAGCTCTCCAGTCTCCCAAAGGTTATTTTACTCTTTGTTACAGGCAGGGTCTCGTTTATCCCTGGCTGAACTGGAACTCATTTCTGAGGGTGACCTTGAACGACGGATCCTCCACAACAGGTGTATGTCACCACACCTCATCCATGTGGTGCTGGGGACCGCACCAAGGTCTCACTTTCTGAGCAACACCCACAGCTCAGCTGGCGTTGCTTGTGTGCATATGTGTATGCACTCTCAGTGGAGACTGAGCCGAAGACCTATGCACGCTGCGCCAACACAAACTTTCCAAACAAACTTACTAAAACTATAATACAATCGCAGTATGAAGTCCAAAATTCTACCCAAATTTAAGATACAAGTGCACAATGTCCCCTTTTTGTTTTCTAATAGTGTTACCATTTACAGCTCGCCTACGGTATCCTAGCTTCTTCTTACACGAGGGGTTCAGAGCAGCCCTGGAACGTAAATCACACTGACAGCCGTGAGGCCTTGGGAAGGGTCAAGCAAGCTGGGGCTGTGAGGACCGAAAAGTCTGTGGAGAGCTGTGCTCCATGGAGTTCAGCGGGCTTCATGACGGGTTGATTTCAGCTTTCCTTGGATTTTTATTGTTGTTTTTGTTCCTTATATATTTATTTATTTTAGCTAGAGGGCAATTTTACTAAAGTTTGAGAGAAAACCAGTAGGGCCAGCAGGTTGTAAATCCTGGCAGCTGTTGGCAGGAGGGAGACGGAGAAGAGGAAGAGAGTCTTGCCTTAGAGTTAGGAGCCAAGAAAGCAGGCTGGTCAGTGATGAAGGTTGGTGAGCAGCTGCCAGGAGGCGATAGGGAGGTCTTCAGAGAAAGGGAGAGAACCCAGAGTACAGGACAAGTATGCTTAGGATCGGACAGGTGTTTAGAGAAGAAAAAGACAGGAAAAAAAAAGAGAGAAAAATCAAAGTTGGGGCGCTAGAGGGATGGCTGGGTGGTTGAGAGTATGTACTGCTCTTGCAGAGGACCTGAGTTCAGTAACCAGCACCTAGGTCAGGTGACTCACAATTGCCTGGATCTGCAGCTCCAGAGGATCCTGTGCTCTCTTCTGACCTCTCTGGGCAACTGTACTCGTATGCACATACATCCTGCCTGTCCCCTGCCCATAGATGCACAAGCATACACATAATTACAAATAAAGTAAGTCTTTCTAAAAAAAATCAGAGCCTCTTAGGTGTTTATCTTCTGTGTAGGATGATGGAACATTGTGCTCCCCCAACCTGCTCTGTAATAGAAGAGAGAAATGCTTGTTAGCCCAAGAATCCAGGGCCCATTGTTCTTCCTACAACTGCCACCAAATAGTTCCAATTCCCAAATATGTCCAGAACTCCCCCACCTCTTTCCATCCCAACACCCAGTGCACGCCACCAAAGCTCTCCCTAATTGAGACCTTAATTGGTCCACTGTGTATCGGTCAGGATCCCAGCAGGAAACAGGTGGCCCACTCAAATGGAGTAAATTTGCAGAGAAGTTAATTAAGAGGCAAGGCAGAGCTTAGGGATAACACAGTTCCTCTGGGGGCTAGTTACAGCAAGAATCGTTAGCTTGAGGCCCAAGGGTCTTGGGGCAAGATTGTTTACTGCCCTGGGGAGGAGTGCTTGGAAAAGTTGCCTGATAGGGCCCTGGGTAGAAAGAGGAGCCAGTTCCCAGAGATCGGGCAGAACAAATCCTGTGCTCTCCAGTCTCCTGCTGCTTCCCAATGGCCAAGCCCAGTCAGAGGCCACAGGGGAATAGTGATGGGTGTCCATGTGCAGCCTGTGAGGGTGGATTCCCAGGGCACAGGGTGGGGAGGGGGGTATTGGAAACTGGCTCCTGAGGGCTACAGACACCGGGAACAACCTGTCTTGAGTCCAGCCTCTGGAGCTGCACACCCTTCAAATTTCTGAAAGAACTCTCTGAGACATTCTCCCTTTTGAATTCATCAGTAGCTTCCCATTGCCCTCAGAAGGGACTCCCTGGAGCAGGACAAACTCCGGAGAGATTGTCCACACTTCTTCCCAACTGCGCATTCACCGACCAGTGGACAAGGCCAGAAACTCAGGGGAACAAGCCGCAGAGAAGGTTCCCATCAGTTGTGGAAGAATCTGAAAGATGGAGCTGTGGAGGCAGAGATATTTGGGGAAAGCTGGGTGGCACAAAGTTCAGCAGGGGGCTTGACGTCTCAGAGCTGTACCCTCGACCAAACCTGTAAATGCTGCTGACTGGCCGGGGTCTCTTTTTCCTTTCGTGAGCTACATCTATATAAAAACGGGGTTTGTTTGTTTGTCTGTTCATTATGAACTCACAAAGTGGTTTCTCCTTCAAGGTTCTTCCCCCACTGGAAAAGCTTAGAGTTGTGTGTGCTGGCTCATGCCTGTACTCCTACCACGTGGAGCCTAACGAAGATTGGGAGTTCAAGGCCATCCTCCAATACATGAGTTCCAGGCTAGTCTAGGCTACAGGAGACCATCTTACAACCCCCAAATATGTATATACACATGAAGTCCAGGAGTTTATAATGATACATTATGTTTTTTAGACAGGGTCTTGTAGGTGATCCTCCTGCCTCAGCCTCTTAGGGCTGGGAATTTAGCGTACTGTGTTGGCATGCTGCTATCTTCAGATGTGTTCATAGTGATTTGTTGTTGTGTTTTTGTTGTTCGCTTGCACTTGAGACAGGGCCTCATGTACCCTAGTTCTCATATATTAATTTTTCAAAATGTGCGTATACACAAGTGTCAGGGGGGCACCTAAGTGTCACAGCACGTGTGTGGAGGTCAGAGGACCGCTGGCAGGAGCTAGTTCTCCCTTTCTACCAGGTGCCTCTCGAGTATCAAACTCATTATCAGGGTGACGGTGGTGGTGGCGGCAGGCAGGCACCTTTATCCGCTGAGCCATCTCCCAGGTCCTTAATCTTCCAATGTTCCTGCCTCTACCTCCCAAATGCCATGATTGCCAATGTGTGCCTGGTGTCTGGTTTATGCCGTTCCAAGGGCTCCATGCATGTTAGGCAAGTCTGCACCAAAAGAACTACATCCCAGCTCCACTCATAATGATTTCATTTTACACAAAGTTCATTAGTCACTTTTATTTATTTCTGTGTTGTGAGTGTGTACACATGTGTGTGCACGAGTGTGGGGGTACTTGAGGAGGACCAAGAAGGCATCAAATCCCCTCATTAGTCACTTTTAAAGATACTAATGGGGAAGGGACTGGAGAGATGGCTTAGTGGTTAAGAGCTTTTGCTGTTCTTCCATAGGACCCGAGTTTGGTTCCCAGAATCTATATCAGAAACTCACAACCACCTGTAACTCCTGCTCCAGGGGATCAAACATCCTCTTCTGGCCTCCTCAGGCATCCTCTAGTATGTGTGCCTGCACATGTGTGCATACATGAACACAGGCACACATACACATAAATAAAAATAAAAAGCCAGGATGGTCAAGGTGGCAGAGACAAGTGGATCTCTACGAGTCAAGGCCAGCCAGCCAGGGTAACACAGGAGACTCTATATATAATAATAAAATAAAATAAAAAAGGAATTCTGATATTGTTAGCTCTTAATAAGAAATCTAGCCAGCCGGTGTTGTGGCACACACCTTTAATCTCCGCATCTTGGAGGCAGAGGCAGGCAGATCTCTGTAAGATCAAGGCCAGCTGGTCTACAAAGCAAGTCGGGGTCTACATAGTGAGATCCTGTCTTAAAACAAAACAAAACAAAAGCAAAGCAAACAGACATCTATGCACCAATCACTTCTTGGCCTTTTGTCTAGGATGTGAAAAAACTGAGTCAGTCCTTGTCAGTGGCTGCTTGGTCCTCGTGAAGCGGGAACTGAGACAGATGTGAAGCTGTGTGTGTGTGTGTGTGTGTGTGTGTGTGTGTGTGTGTGTGTGTGTGTGAGAGAGAGAGAGAGAGAGAGAGAGAGAGAGTGTGTGTGTGTGTGTGTGTGTGTGTGTGTGTGTGGTGCTGTGGATCATACCCAGGACCTCATGTGGGCTAAACAGTTGCTCTTCCATTGAAGTGTGGGCAGTGTTAATCCTGCTGGGAAGCTTTGCAATGAATGAGTCAAGCTGGCAACATTGAATCCAATGCTCAGTGTTTCCTTTACCAAAAGATAAGCCTCTGATGTGCCGGGGGAAATTCTGAAATATTCTGCCAGAAGGGCAAAACTGAGTGACACACAAAGATGTAATAAGAAATCCAGGGCGGGATTCTATCTAAAGATCCATCACCAGATCTGTGTGAAGAAAATTACCTAACTGGAGAATTTCTAGAGAGGGGAATTTCAGAAATGGATCAAATTAGATGTAATGTCTGATCTTGTTCAGCAAACATACAAACTGTTCAGATGTTACAAGATGATTAGAGTTGGGAAATTTAGACACGGATTGCACGTTTGGTTTTGTGGTGTGTGTGTGTGTGTGTGTGTGTGTGTGTATGATGTACTGGTTAGTGTGGGTGTGTGCACATGCTCATGGAGACCAGAAGTCAATGTAAGGTGCCGTTCCCCATTTGCTCTCCACCTTTTATCTTGAGACAAGGTCTTTCACTGAACTTTAAGTTCATTTATTCAGCTAAGTTGTCTGGGGTTACAGGCACACACTGCCACACCTGTTCCGGGAATCTCAACTCCGGTCCTCTCGCTTGCTTAGCAGGCAAAGCCAACGGAGCCACCTCCTCGGCCTGTGTCTGGCATTTTGGTTATTTTTAGGTCTAATTATGCTGTGGGGATTCTTCCTTCCGTTCATCCGCTCTCTTTTCCTTACCAATAAGAGCAGCCGGATCACCTGCTTCGGGAGTTGTCCTGCTGAAGTCTAAGATGGTTAGCAGCACCCTTGGGCTCTACCCACCAGATGCCTGGAGCACCAGTCCAGGGATGGCCCCACCTATAATGAGCTGGGCCTTCTCCCACTGATTACTAATTACGAAAATGCCTACAGCCTTATCTTATGGAGACATTTTCTCAGTTGAGGCTCCCTCCTCTCTGATGATCTAGCTTGTGTCAAGTTGACATAAAACTAGTCAGCACAAGGGTTATTTCCATTTTCCCAAAGCATCTCTAGCATTTTGGATTGTATATGCTATCTTTAAGTCAAGGGTTATAACTAATACTATCTTGAGAATCTTGACAAAGCCCCTAATCTACCTCCCAAGTCCTGCCTGATGTAATGACTGGATGTAAATTTTTTCCCAGCCAGGCCATGGTGGTACATACCTTTAATCTCAGCACTTGGGAGACAGGCAGGTGAATCTCTGAGTTCGAGGCCAGCCTGGTCTACAGATGGAGTTCCAGGACAGTCAGGGCTACACAGAGAAACCCTGTCTCCAAAAACAAAGACAAACAAAAACAAAAACCAACCAAACAAACAAATATATAAATAAATCCTTTTCCACGATGGGCAGTGGTGGTGCACGCCTTTAATCCCAGCACTCAGGAGGCAGAGGCAGGAGAATCTCTATGAGTTTGGGGCCAGCCTAGTCTACAAAGTGAGTTCTAGGACAGGCTCCAAAGCTGCAGAGAAACCCTGTCTCAAACAAACAAACAAACAACAAAAAACAGGGGACTGGAGAGATGGCTCAGTGGTTGAGAGCTCTGGCAGCTCTTCCAGAGGACCTGGGTTCGATTCCCAGCACCCACATGGCAGCTCACAACTGTCTGTAACTCCAGTTTCAGGGGATCTGACACCTTCACACCAATGCACGTAAAATAAATAAATAATAAATAAATAAATAAATAAATAAATAAAAGAAAAATCCTTTCCCAAGTCAGATAATTTTATTTCATATCAAACATTTGGTGGGAGCAGGGGATGGTGGAGGCAAAGCTGGGAATGGAATCTAAGGCCTTGAGCATGCTAAGTAGTCAACCTTTAGTTGAAAATATACATATATATATATACATATATATGTGTGTGTATATATATATATATATATATTCCCCCCCCATCCCCAGTGGAGCTGTGGAGCCTAGGGGCCTAGAGATGGCTTAGCTAAAACACTTGTTGCTCTTGCAGGAGACCCAAGTTTAGGTCCCAACACCCATGTTAGGCAGGTAACTCCAGCTTCAAGGGATACCATGCCCTCTGCTGGCCTCCATCGGTACTTGCACACTCATGCATATAGATAAAAATATTTTCAAAAACCAATCTTTAAAAACTGGAGGAAGTTAATCATTGGGGTGAGTTGTTTTTTTTTTTAATAAACAGAATAAGGATTCTTAGAGAACCATCACTGATCTCCAGAAGTGAGTTCGAGCAGCTTTCAGAATTGTTAAAACAGTCCCCTCTGGCTCTTCTCCGCCATTGTGGTCAGTTTGTTTTATTTGCCACATCTCCCAAACCTTTCAGAATCAAGTAATCCCTATTCAAGAAATAAAAGCAAAGTTGTGCCGCTTCCCCGTGGATTTAGATGAAAATTGTTAACAACGTCAGATACAGCCCTAAGAAGACACTGGAGGGGAGCACGGCAGGTCCCTGAGGACCCACTCTGACACTGGAGGGGAGCAGGGCAAGTCCCTACTACAAGGGACTGAAAGTTTCTGAAGCTGGAGATTTGCATGTGTAACTGGGATTCTGATTCGCCTTCCACCTACGGCACCCCATTTTGGTTTTTCGAAACAAGGTTCCTCTATGTAACAGCCCCGGCTGTCCTGGAACTCACAGAGATCTGCCTGCCTCTGCCTGCCAAGTGCTGGGACTAAAGGCGTGCACCACTACTGCAGGGCTCTGATTTGCTTTTTATCTGCTTTACAAGAGTGAGTTGGTTGGTTCAGCCATAACTATGTAGACCCTTTAAAAATGTTGTTACTGTGATCAAACATGCACTAATAATAATGGTAACAAAACGATTCTGGATGATTTAAAAACTTTATAGTCACACACACACAACCCCCCTAATTTACAAAACTCACTTATTGACTTGTGTGTATGGCCTGGCACACAGGTGAAGGTCAGAGGGCAGCTTTTGGAAGTTGGTTTTCTCCTTCTTCCAGGCGGGTCCTGAGGCTCAAACTCAGGCCGTCGGGCTTGGAAGCAGGCACCTTTACCAGCTCAGCCATCTTGCCAGTCCTGTTGTGTTGTTGTTACAAGACACTGGCAGAATAATTACAAACAAGACTTCTTTTAGTCAGGCGTCACGGGCAGACCTATGACCCCAGCTGACTGAGTGGCTGAGGCAAGGGGATCCTAAGTCCAAAGCCTGCCTAGGCTATAGAACAAGTTCAAGGCTACCATGGGCAACTTAGTGAAATCCTGTCTCAAAATAAAAACTGTTTTAATAAATAATAAGAAATTATATACATACATATATGTGTATATATATTTGGCATATATATATATAGTGTGTGTGTGTGTGTGTGTGTGTGTACAGGGTTTCACTATGTAGCTTTGGCTGTCCTGGAACTCACTATGTAGACCACACTGTCCTCAAACTCACAACAATCCGCCTACCTCCACCTTCTGAGTGCTGGCATTAAAGGCAAGTGCCACCACACTTAACTAATACGCAATTTTTTTTTTAATGGATAGGGATGTGTTTTAATAGTAAGAGTGCTTGCCTAGCATGCTCTAGACCCTGGGTTCAATTATTAAAAAAATTATTAGGAAAAAAAGAGAAACAGGAGTTTCGAGCCACAGCGGTCACTTAGTGGTAGAAAGCTGGCCTAGTGTGTGCAAAGTCCTGAGTGTGTATTAGCCCAGTACTACAAACAAGAAAACAAAACCCCATTGAGTTTCAAGAGAGGAGCAGGGGGGATTCAGCATTTCCCCAGAGCTTCACATACGTGTCTTTTAAAAAGGATGCTAGGTGCCAGCTATGATGGAACACACCACCTTTAATATTACTGGTGAGGCAAAGGCAGGCAGGTATCCCTGAGTTTCAGGACGGCATGCGTTCCACAGTGAAACCCTGTATCCAAACAATAACCAAACAAAAAACCAAACAAAAGCCCTGGGTGATAGTGGGTTCCACTTGATACCTGTATGAAACAATTGTTATCTCAAAATCCACAACACACCGGCAATTATAAAGTTGTACTGGGCATTGAGTCCAGGGTCATATGCATGCTAGACAAGAGCCCTATCACCGAGCTACACCCCAGCCCCCACACTTTGCTATTGAAATATAAGAGCTTCGCATGGTGGCCCACATCTGTAATCCCATGGCTTCATGGAGGTGGGACAGATGATCTGAAGTCCACACTGTCCTTGGCAGTAGGAATTGGATACTAACTTATGCTACTGGAGACTATCTAAAACTAACCAACCAAAACAAATCACCTGTCAAACTTCAAGTGAAAATGTGTGAAAGAAAATATAAGCTTTCCCGAAATATTTTTAGAGTTAAAGTGGGGGGGTGGCACCCCCAGCATTTCTGGGGTGGCTATCCACTGAGGGATGACCTTCATTTTTTTCTGAGTCAGCTCCCTGGCAACTTTACTGATTGGATTTTGCCAGTGGTTAGTCTTGTCAATTTGACTGGATTTAGAATCACCTGGGAGACACAGCTCTGAGTGTCTTTTTTCCTTTATTTCATGTGTATGAGTGCTTTGCCTGCATGGATGTGTGTGCACCACATGAGTGCCTAGTGCCTGTGGGACCAGAAGAGGGCATTGGATCCCCTGGAACTGGAGCTACAGCTGACACTGTGTGGGTACCGGGAACTGACCTAGGTCCTTCGCAAGAGCAGCAAGTGTTCTTAGGTGCTGAATCATCTCTCCAACCGCTCTGAGGATATCTTTGAGTCTCCAGAGAGATTTAACTGAGAGAGGACCCACCCTGGGATCTGGCAGGACCTTTCCATGGGCTGTGATCCTGACAGAACAAAAAGGACAACTCGAGAGAAAGCCAGCTGAACACATTCCCTCCTCTCCTCCCTGGCTGGCTCGCAGGTGCTCCGCCTCCTGTGCCATGGTGCACTGCACTCCCCTGAGTTATGAGCCAAAATAAACCCTCCTCTATACAGCTGCGTTGTCAGGCCACTGCAAGGGATAAGGCAGGCATCGCTGCCCGATTCTCTGTATGTAAGCATCCCCTTTAACAGCCTGACTTCCCTGCAGGACAGCGTAGAACACAGGCTAACAGATTCCATGTTCCAACACCCAGCCTGCCTGGTGGCACCATGTGTTTCAGAACGAGAATCTGTGGCTCATCCTGTTGGTTCCTTCCACAAGGTCCCGTCGGGGAGGCCATGTTCTGACCACGACATGCGTCCTTAGGGGGGTCACTGCAGCCACTCATACAGACCATTCCAATTCGCCGCTTAAACTC
The DNA here is from genome assembly GCF_949786415.1 of Peromyscus eremicus. Classification (NCBI taxonomy): domain Eukaryota; kingdom Metazoa; phylum Chordata; class Mammalia; order Rodentia; family Cricetidae; genus Peromyscus; species Peromyscus eremicus. Next base: position 117,628,933 of record NC_081416.1, on the reverse strand, counting down.
CTTTAGGACTGCTCTGTTTCTAGCATATGCCGCTGATTTTGCTAGCTTACAAATACGATACTGGAGACGTGTATTCTTGTGTAAGGCTGTGAGCACTGGTGCACACACGCCCTGGCACTCATGTGGAGGCCAGAGGACCTCAGGCGTCAGTCCCTGCCTTCCACCTTGAGACAGGATCTTTTGTTTTACTGCCTCATATGTCAAGCTCGACGACTCTCCAGCTTTTGGGGAGTCACTTGTCCCCTCTTCCCATCTCACTGCACGAGCACTGAATTACACACGTGTGCTACTATGCGTACTTTGATGTGAATTCTGGGGATTTGAACTCAGGTCCTCACACTTGTGGTACAATGCTTCTTACACACTGAGTCATATCTCAAGCATCATTTCCCGCTTTTTTGTGTGTGTGACTACTGATTTATTTTTTCCATATCCAACTTATCCTAGTCATTTCTGGTGACTTGCATATGACAGGAGCCCCCAGGAAACACACTCTTCATTAACAACTAGTGTGCTGTTCATAACATAACACAAAAGGCAATTTAAAACCCTCAGGTTTTAGCCAATCACGGTTAAGTGGCAATAGTCTGGCCCTCACTACATTCTTATGTTGAGGCTTACTTTAAGCATAATACACTTTAAAAGGCTAAACATCATGTTAAAATAGTCCATAATCAGGGGCTGAAGAGACGGCTCTTCCAGAGGTCTTGAATTCAATTCCCAGCAACCACATGGTAGTTCACAACCATCTATAAAGGGATCTGGTGCCCTCTTCTGGCATGCAGGTGTTCATGCAGATAGAACACACGAACACACAAATACACACAAATCCATAACTTAAGAGCTGGTGAGAAGGCTTATCCGGTAAGGCACCTACAGCCAAATCCTATGACAACCCAAATTCGACCCCTGGGCCCCACATAAAGGGAGGGGAGAACCGACTCCCAAGTTGTGCTCTGATCGCCACACCCACCCACACAATAAATAAAATTTAAAAATGGTATTCTGTGGTTTGAAGGCAGACTTGGTTTGCTCTTTTTTAAAAAAGACTACAAAGGGGAGCGGTGATTTAATCTTACTCTAGTTAACACCGTTTACCAGGAACTGCTAACAATGAAACGGAGAAGAATCAACACAAACAGGGACAAATGACCTTTTATTTCATACAGAGATACAAAGGCAATTGTGTGTAGCAACAATCTGACGGCCAGTCCAAATTCTGGGGAGGAAGTAAATTCATAGTAAATGTCATGATGGCTGGTCAGAGACGGTCAAAGGGGGGGGGGCGAGCCAAGACAGGCGGCTGCGGCTGATAAATAACACAAGCGGGGCACGACTTCAGTGCGCCCACCTCGGCTGGCCAGGCGACCTCGGCGCTGCTCACAGCAGGACTGACCCCACAGCAGCCATGGAAGTCTCCGAGAGCGTTGGCGCAGTTCTAACTGGGTATCCAGGGAAGGCGCATCCTTACAGTCAACGGGGACATCTTAAGGCACTGCAACCTGAACTCACTCCTGGGCTGGAGGTGGCCGCTGGGACCATGTTTGTGATGGGCCCTTTTTAAGAAACCATACTTGAGACCAGGCAGAGTGGCTCACGCCTTTAATCACAGCACTTAGGAGGCAGAGGCAGGTGGATATCTTTGAGTTCTAGGACAGCCTGGTCTACACAGAGTTCCAGTACAGCCAAAGTCAAACAGAGACCCTGTCTCCTGTCAAAAAAAAAAGAAAGAAAAAAACAAAGAGAAAAAGCGAAGAATGGAAAAAGGATGCTGGACACATCTGCTGGTCCTGTTTTAAGGTGACACTGGTTGTAACAGTGCCCTTCTCTTCTCTTTTTCCTCTCCCTCTCTTCCTCTCTCTCTCTTTCTGAAACAGGGTATGGCTATGTAGCCCAGGCTGGCCTTGACCTAGTCACCCTGGGATTACAGGTATGTACTACCATGCCAGCCTTAGCATTTTCCTTTAACCTAAAGAAAATATTTTCTGAGAAAACTATGTTCCAAAACATAATGAAAAACAGGGCCACTGGTGGCAGGTCCCTCTCAGCACCCACCTCTACCTACACCCACTCACTGAGGCCTCCCCACCCATGTGGACACTGTGAAGGACACTTCTCCAAGACTTACATTTGTAAGAGGGACATGCTACATATCTGTCACTAATTAACCATTTGAAGGGGGGCGTCGAGACAGGGTTTCCCTGTGTAGCCCTGGCTGTCCTGAACTCCCTTTGTAGACCAGGCTGGCCTCAAACTCACAGAGACCCATCTGTCTCTGCCTCCCAAGTGCTGGGGTTAAAGGCGTGTGCCACCATTGCCCGGCTATCTGTTACTAATCAAAATGGCTTATTTGCCTTCGATATACATCAGTAAACTGTAATATTAGCTTAATTTTTATGTTTTATGCAAGAATACCGAACATCAAAGAAATTGAAAGCTCAGTGCATGATTTACCTATCTTTTTTGATAAACAGATTTGTTTTTTAAAGTTTATGACTTTTAATCCAAGAACAAAGGTTTCCAAACTCAATGCCTGGAACTGAATGGTTTTTGTTAGTTGAAGCCTAAGGGTCCAGGCTTCTCAGAATAAAAGCATAAATATGGCGGCAGGACAGAGAGTGGGAAACGGACGTGAACTTCAAAGATGAGATGGGCTGGCTGCTGTTGCTAAGATCTTGCCGACTCTGTAGATAAACCCTAATGTAGGTTATAGAGAAGCTTCAAGAATTCAGATATACAGATAACCCAATAAGAAACGACCCCTTTGCAGGGTATTCTAAAGCATTATACAAATCTTTAAAATTCCTATGACTCACATTTCAAGAAATAAATTTATACTTTAGTAAGGCACTCTTGGAACACAAATAGTTTTGAAAACATTTTGGGATAGGGTGAGCCATCCCTTTGTGGGAGAGAGCGAGGGAGCAGACACTGTCCTTGAATGGAACTCTGTGCACTGCTCTGAGTGGGTGCTGTAGCCCACTCTCAGCGTCTCTAAAGGGATGGCTATGATCGTGGGGTTCTCCTTCACCAGGAAGGACCACACTAAGAGTGCTGCCCCCGTTTAGTGGGGAAACAAAAGCAGCTGCTCTTTCTCCCGAAGCTGCTTCGTTTGAACAGAGAACAGTAACTAGGACTTAGCTCCGCCCACAAAGGCAGCGGAAAGGAAGACACCACAGACTTCACTGCGCATGGGCCATCATGGGCTATCCTTAACCGTGACTCATGGGCCATCATGGGCCACACTTAACCGTGAGTCTGATGCGCATGTCCGCTGTTCACCTGACAGCTTTGACTTCTAAACAAGAATTTGAATCCCACCATCCTATTGCTAAGGAAAACAAACACCAACGTTTACAAAGTAGCCATTACCACTTAGGAGACCTAACAGGAAGGGGCTGGGTGGGGCTCCACTCTTTCCTACAGGATGAAAGAAAAAGAGAGAAGTGGGGGTGGGGTGTGTGTGTGTGTGTAAGATGAAGCCTGAAATACAACTTCACTATTAAAGAGGGCACTGAATGTCCTGTCGGAGCGAGAGGACTTAAACATGGGCTTCAGGAGTGTGAGACTGCGACACCACTGGACAAGGTCTTTGCTTCCAAGGAGTAATGGAGGATCCTAGAAAGGCAGAGGTGAGGCATTGTCCTTTTGAATTCTTATGGGCTGGCAGCAAACGACCGGTTACTTCCCATAGAACTTCTTGTTGAGAAGGAAGATGAGGAGGTTGACGTTTACTTTAGCTCTATCGAATAACTTCATGACTGCGACCCCTTCATATTGTAGCTGCAGCAAGTCCTGTTGAAGACAAAACAGAACATTTTCACTGTCAGATCTGGAACAAGAAAAGGAAGGTCGCCGTGAAGGAGGAGCCAGGAGGCGTGAGACAGGCCTTATGCGTCAGATGAAGTTCCCAGTGCAGAGTCTCCCACCACACAATCACCCCAGGGCTGCAGCAACAGGGGGAGCTGGCTGGTTAGCCCGCAACCTTCAGGCTAACTAGGTCTTAAGGAGTCATTTAGTTCATAGTAAACATGGCAAGGTATGTTCAGTTAAAATAGGTACATTTAAGCCTTATTTCAGAAGTTACAATGACATTTCCCCATTCCACTTCAGCTGTAGGTTAGAAGTATTAGTACCCGTGGAAAAAACAAAGACATTTCAATCCATGGTGAAATCTGCTAATGGCTGAAAATGAGAATGGCTGATAGTGTTTCAGGACCTACTAGAATCTTTTTTTTTTCTTTTTTCTTTTTTCTTTTTTTTTTTTGAGACACAGTCTTATTCGGCACAGGGTGGCCTCAAACCACCGTCTCCACGTCTGGGATAATGGGTATGTGCCACCACACTCAGTTTCCACAGTGCTGGGACCAAACCCAGGGTTTTGTGCGTGCCAAACAAGCATTCTACCAACTGAGAGCTGCGTCTCCAGCTCCATGATCTCCCGGACTCTTGTTTTTAGGAGACTGAACCCAGGGCCTCTGAATACTGAACATGTACTCTCCGATGTGCAGCCCCAGCCCTACAGACTCGGACTTCTACTCCACATGAGAACCATTTTCTACCGTAAAGGCAAGCAAAACAAAACCACACGTTCATTGAATGCCTCGCCTGTGCAAGGCATTGTTCAGGCACATGGCACAGCATCTTTTCAAGGCATCCCGAAAGTCCGGTAAGGTGAGATGATCTGAGCTTTAAGGAGGAGCTGCTGACACTCAATGGTGTTGGGTGGCACGGCCGTCAGAAAAGCTGGCCCAGACCTCACACAGGTTGTTTTCTCAGCACAGTGTCTCGACTGCTAAACTTCCGAGAGTGGTGATGAGAAAGCCGGGGTCAAAGGGCACGAAGGGACCGCAGTGTCGTGAGGATGGGGATCATGGTGTGTCCTCTTTGCCTAACTAACCCCATGCACCTGTGAGCCAGACAAGTTTAATGAATCTGAGCATAAGTGTTTGTTTCTTTGGCAGACTCGTTAGCCTCTACATACATGGTGAGACCCATGGGGTAAGGGGTTGTATGCAGTAGTTCTTAGTCACAGTGTATGATGAAATCCTTTCTCATTTATTTAAGTAATATGCTTGGAGAGACCACTGGTTACCGAGGAAATGGAGATGACTAAGACATACTGTTTTAAGAGTTCACAGTTTCGGGGGTGGCAGGGAAGTGAATCAGCTCACACCATCAACAGAGGACGTCTCTCTGAGCTGCTGAGGCAAGGGAAGAGGCACCCATGTGGCTACGGGGAAAGGCTGCAGGGGAGACGATGCACGCACAAATGCTCACTGTTTGCTGGAGGCAGAAGGCAGGCAGGGAGGAGAGGAAGGGCAGCCCAATTATGTGAGGGGAGAGCATCCCGTGCAGAAGTCTAAATGCTCCGAGGAAATGGAGATGACTAAGACATACTGTTTTAAGAGTTTAGAGGTTAAGAGAAAGGGATTAGCCTGGTTTGCTAGATCACAGCAGTGTGAAGCAGGGCAGGGATAGGACATAGATAAGTACAGTTTAGCAGCAGAGCATGTGCGAGACCCTAGGTCTGACTCCCAGCACTACAAGAACAACAAACCAATCAATAAAAACTAAGAGGCCTATTAGGTGACACACACCAAGTTAGAGGGGTCTGGATATCGCTTATGAATCCTCTCAATTTTCTGATTATTTTTGGCCTTGGATTTTGAAGATGGCTTTCACTATATAGGCTGACCTGGAATGCACAAAGAAGTCCAGGCTGGCCTCAAACTCTGAATCCTCCTGCCTCTGCATCCTGAGTGCTAGGATTATTGTTGTGTGCCACCATCCCCACTGGGTAGATATTTTTTAATGTGCAAAACAGATATTTAGGTAATTAGGCATAGTGGCATATATCTATAATCCCAGCATTTAGGAGAAACAGGAGGGTCAGGAGTTCAAGGCCAGCTTCAACTACATAGTGCATTTGAGGCTAGCTTGGGCTACATGAGACTCCTACCACTTCCCCAAATTAGGTATTTGGGGTTGGAAATTGAGCTCAGTTGGACACTGCTTGCTTAATTAGCAAGCACAAGTCCCTATGGGTCCAACTTGAGCACCAGGAAACAAAAAATGAAGATACTTAAAAATAAAAATTAGGGATAATATGTTATAAAACAAGTCACTACACATTTCATTTTGAATTTAAAATGTGATTCTGATTTACAAAGATGCAACTTATCCACATTATTTTCAGTAATACACCTAACAAAAGTATCCATATCAAATGCAAATGAGGAAAAAGTTCAAGTGCTGAGGAGCATACACTTTCACACTGTTAACACTTATAGTCAGGCACTTCTGTCAGGGCCAGGCACCAGTTCAGTTCAGGGCGCTCTGAGTGAAGCTTCGGGTACCAATGCGCTCCGAAGCTCATGCACTTTAGGGAGCTCCCAGAGGGCACAGGCCATGCCCGACTCCCCAGACCCTTGGCTTCTCCCATCAACCAGGCGCTGAGCCCTTTGAACGCAGGCAGCCTTCCCCAAAGGGCCTGCTTATCTTCTTCTCCCACCCCATCAGAGAGCTTCAGGTCCGAGCCTGTGCGCGTACGCGTACCCACCTGATAATGCAACATGAAAGTCTCCATTTGAACTCCCATGAACTTGGCTTTCACTTCAAAGTCTCCAACTTCTTCTGTTGGACCGATTTCAAAGATAACGTTTTTAAACCTGTTGAAACACAACAAACACCATATGGGTGAGCTTTACATCTTTAGGTAATGATCCTTGGAAGTGGGGGCGGGGGCATCAGGGGTGCCTGGTAGAAGGTACAGGACCAAAGTTCTCCTGCAGGGGAGGCACCATGGGCAGGACATCCTGCCATGCCCTCTGCTTTGAGAGCTGGAGAGAGAAATGGTCACCTCCCTCTGAAGCACTTGCATTCTGTTCAAAGAGGACCCGTGGGGAATGCCCCAATGGCCTGAAATGGTGATGCCAGGGGGCTCTCCCCTGAAGCTACTATAGAAAGTTAGTGATGAAAGGAGAAAAAGGAGCCAGATGTGGTGGCTCACACCTTTAATCCCAGCACTTGGGAGTCAGAGGCAGGTGGATCTCTGTGAGTTCGAGGACAGTGGTCTATGGAGTGAGTTCCAGGACAGCCAAGACTACACAGAGAAACCCTGTCTTGAAAAACCAAAAACTAAACCAAACCAAACCAAAACAACACCTCAATCAGAAATCTAAGAAACACGTACCATGAGGAAACACTTTTAATTTTAATTTTTAAAAAAAGAAAGAAATGTATGTGTATGTATGTTATGTCTGTGTGTGAGCATGCGTGTATATGGAGGCCAGAAGAGGCACTGGATCCCTGGAGCTGGAGTCAGAGGCGACTGTGAGCTGTCTGGCCTGGGTGCTGGGAATGGAACCCAGGTCCTCTGCAGGAGTGGCAAGTGCTCTTCACTGCTGAGCATTCTCCAGCCTTGACAGAGTGTCTGAAACTATGAACTGCTTTACGCACTGACAGTAGGAGCAGCGGCATGAGCACTCTCCCGCTCGTACTGGCCCTGCTGAAACTACTGTGGCCAGAATGTATCAGCACGCTTTGCGATCACTGTGGAAAACAGTACTGCAGTCTTCCTACAGTCGAAACGTGAGTGTCCGCATGGTCCTCCACCCCACCTCTGGGCATACACCGGAAGACTTGAGAGCAATGTCTTTCACAATGGCTTAGAGCGGAAACAGTGCCTGTCCACCAGGGCATGAATGAGAAACAAAATGTGGTACACACAGACAATGGAATATTATTCAGCCTTCAAACTAAAAATGAAGGAAATCCTGTCATGTGGTTAAATCTCTAGGACAGCATGCTAAGTGAATGTCCAAGCCAGTCACAAAAGATAAAGAGTACATGGCTTCACTTATGTGAGGTAACTAATGCAGTCAAAAGCAAAGACCATAGAGAGTATGGTGGCTGCCAGAGGCTGGCTAGAGAGAAACAGGGGGCGAGTCAAGCAAGATGAAAACCTCCCAGTGATCTGGCAGAACTACCTGCGAACACTGAACTACACCCTTGAAAATGGTTACAATGCGAACTGCATGCCATGTGTTTCTGTAATAGTTTTTAAAAAGCACTCTTTGATCAGAAAATCAATTTGTAGGCATCTATTATTTTAAAAAGCAATCATGGCCCAGAGTTGTAGTGACTCTTTTTTCTGTCGCACCAACCAGCTCCCAAATAATGACACGGAGACTTCTTATTAATTATGAAAGCTCGGCCTTTTCCTAAGGCTTGTTCCTAACTAGCTCTTATAACTCAAATTAATATTTAATATTAATATTAATCGATGTTCTGTCACGTGGTGTTACCTCTCTTCCATCTTTCACCTCCTGTTTCATCTCCGTGTCTTCTGGTTTCTCCTGAGTACCTAGATTCCTCCTCTTCTTCCTCCCCCCAGAAATCCCACCCATCTCTCCCGTCTAGCTATTGGCCATTCAGCTTTTTATTACACCAATCACAGCAATATACCTTCACACAGTGTACACATTTTGTAAGCGGATTTTTTGTCAGGATCATCAGGTCCTCAATAATAACATAGACATTTCTTATTAATTATGAAAGCTTAGCCTACAGTTTAGGCTTGTTTCTAATTAGATCTTATAACTTAAATTAACCCATTTCTATTAATCTATGTGCTGCTCCAGGCTCGTTTACCTAATCTACGTACTATCCATCCTGCTTTTCTGCTTCCTCCATATCTCCTCGCATCCCTGCCCTTCTTCTTCCCAGTGTTCTTTGTGCCTAGAAATCCTGCCTAGCTATTGGCTGTTCAGCTTTTTACTAAACCAATCAGAGTGACATTTCTTCACAGTGTACAAAAAGATTACTCCACAACACAGAGTGGCAATGTATGCCTGTAATCCTAGCACAGCAAAGGCTAAGGGAGGACTTGAGGCCAGCTTGGGCTACAGTGAGGCTCTCTCACCACAAAACAAAACAAAAACTGAGCAAGATGCTGTGTACCTATAGTCCTAAATGTGCAGAAGAGTGAGGCGGGAAGATTATTGAGTCGTTAATTCAGTATCAGCCTGAGCAGCATAGCCAGGAACCATCTCAAAAAAGATGGCCCCTCACATGGCTTAATGCAAGCACTGGTTGATTGTAAGTGTCAAGATTACAGCAATATGATAAAAGTATAATTAAGTGCTCTAAACTAGATCAAGATAGGAAATACATAGCCATTATAAAAGATACTTTCTTTTTTTCTTTTTTTGGATTTTCAAGATAGGGTTTCTCTGTGTTTCCCTGGCTGTCCTGGAACGCCTTCTGTAGGACCAGGCTGGCCTCGAACTTGGAGATCTGCCTGCCTCTGCCTCCTGAATGCTGGGACTAAAGGCATGAACCACCATTGCCCAGCTCAAAGATGCTTTCAAAAAGTATGAAAATGTCTCATAATACAGAATTATCAATAAAAGTTGAATACGTGACAACCAACAATATCCTAATTCATGTTCAAAAAGTGAGGTAGATTACTTAGGCACACAGCAGACAGACTGCCTTTCTCTGAACAAAAGCATAGAAGGAAGTTTACTACCTCAAGAGTTTCCCTTTAGCTCATGGAGTCCCAGGTGCCTCTCTCTCATGCTTTGCCCTACTTTCAAAGGTCAGTCAGTCATACATATTTCAGAATCAGAAGAGCTAAGAACCTTCTGGAACAAAGGAAGGGATGGTCGGCAGTCCAAGCTCAATGTGTTCTTTCTAACAATGCAGGCCAGGGCTGCCAGAGGACACTGGGTCAGAGACCTGAACTGTTCTGACCCAGGGGTAAAGCCAGCTGGGCTTCTGGAAAGGAGGCAGCTGATCCCTATGTGGAATAAGGCGAATGCTTTTTGTGGGCATGCATGGTGGTTTCAATGAGAATGGCTCCCATAGGCTCATACATTTGAATGATTGGGCCCCAGTAAGTGGAACTGTTTGGGAAGGACTAGGAGGTGTGGCCTTGTTGGAGGAGGTGTGCCACTGGCTTTAAGATGTCAAAGCCCACAGCAGGCCCAGTCTTGCTCTCTCTGTGTGCTTACTACCTGTGGCTCAGATGAGCTCTCTGCTACTTCTCCAATGCCATCCCTACCTACCTGCTGCCAATTTCCCTGCCATGATGATCATGGACTAACCCTCTGAAATGAATGCTTCCTTTTATAAGTTGCTGTGGCAATTGTGTTTTGTCACAGCAGTAGAACAGTACCTAAGAGTATGTCTTGGTCAGACACAGAAAATGAAAGAATAGCTTTCTGCAAGATTATGATGAGGTGTATACACACACTGGTGTCAACATGCCTGGGACAAATGAGAACAAGAAATTTGTTCTCAGGTGGCAAACTCTTGGGGAATAAAGGCACCTGTCCTCAAGCCTGATTACTAGAGTTCCACCCCTGGGACCCACATGGTATAAGGAGAGACCCAACTTCTGCAAGTTGTTCTCTGACCTCCATGTAGATATATACTATGTGTATGTGTATGCACACATATAAAATAAACCTAGTTTTAAAAATGCATTCTCTTTTATTGCCAGGTTAATGAACTGTTTGTAAAACATAGCTCTGTACATTAAAAACATATATTTTTATAATACATAAAATATATTTTAAAAGCCCCCAGAAAGAGAAGTAAGAACAATAAGATAACAATGGGATGAATTCAAAATTTAAAAAAAAAAAAAGTTTCTAAAACAAAGTTAAAATGGAAATACGGGAGAAAATGTCTCCACAGGAAAAGTGCTACTGCCCAAGCATGAGGACCTCAAGTTCAGATCCCCAACATCCATGCAAAAACCTGGGCCCAGGCTGGGCAGTGGTGGTGCACGCCTTTAATCCCAGCTCTTGGGAGGCCGAGGCAGGCGGATCTCTGTGAGTTCGAGGCCAGCCTGGGCTACAGAGTGAGTTCCAGGAATACGCGCAAAGCTACACAGAGAAACCCTGTCTCAAAAAACAAAACAAAACAAAAACCAAAAAACCTGGGCCCAGCAGTGCATCCCTGTGACCACAGCACTGGGGATGGAGATGGTGGACACAGGCAGAGCCCGGGGGCTTGCCAGCCAGAAGCCTAGTGGAATTGATGAGCTCCAGATTCAGTGAAAGACCGTGCCTCAGAAGATAGGGTGAAGAGGAAGAGGGCACCTGACACTGGCCTCCATGTTCACACGCACACACACATGCACAGACACTAGCACATACATGTGAACATAAAAAGGAAACACTCACTGATTTACTTGGAGGTCCTCAATTTCCAGAAGAACTCCCTTTTCATGTAGTCTGGCTGCTGTGTATTTCAGAGAAATCTTTTTGCTTTTCTTGCCTTTCATTTCCCTAGGCTTTTTGGAGACCCTGTGAAAGGAAACAGAACCACATTGTGATGACTGTAAGCAATCTACTACATGCCTTGGACACCATGGAAGTGAGGCTGGCAACTCACACAGCAGCATAGAGACACATAACTCTAAAACGGCAGACAAATGTGAGGACTGGCCCAAACAACCTCTGCAAAACTGGACATGACTATTCGCTTCCACCTTTATTTTAAGTCACACTGGAGAACAAGGCCACGAACTTAAGAGTGTGCCAGAGCTCCCATGTCAGTTCTGGAACCAACCCTCACAAGGCCATGGCGGAAGGTAAAAGCACTTGTTGCACAACCTGAAGAGCCTCCTTTGGTCCCCAGAACCCACATATAACGCTGGCTACGGCGGTGTGTATTTGTAATCTCAGCACTCCCACGGTGAGACGGGAGGTGGAGACAAGTCCATCCCTCAGACACTGCTGGCCAGCTAGAGTACGCAGAGACCCAGCCTCAACAAGGGGGAAGGAGAGCCCATTCCCAAAAGCAGCCCTCTGACCTCACACGTGTGCTGTATGTATTCAAGCATGTCTATAACACACGAATGCACACAAACACACAAATAAACACTGGTGAGGTGGAATCAAGAGGATCAGGTGCTCAAGGCCAGCCCTGGCTACATGGTGAGTTCACCAGCCTACTGAATTATCTGAGACTCAACAGCAAAACAAGTGAAATTAAAATAATTTTTAAGGTGCTGGTGGCATATGCCTTTTTTTTTTTTTGTTTTTGTTTTTGTTTTTCAAGACAGGGTTTCTCTGTGTAGTTTTGGTGCCTTTCCTAAAACTCACTCTGCAGCCCAGGCTGGCCTCAAACCCACAGAGATCTGCCTTCCTCTGCGGAGGCACGTGCCTTTAATCCCAGCATTTGGGCGGTAGAGGCAGGCAGATCTCTCTGAGTTTGAGGCCAGCCTGGTCTATAGAGCGAGTTCTAGAACAGTCAGAGTTACATAAAGGAACCCTGTCTCGAAAAGCCAAAATAAAGTAAAATAAATATTTAATACTAATAATTTTAAAGTCACTGTAACTCAAAAATAAAAGAAGCAAATTTTAAAAAGATGTATGCATTCTCAAATATACAAAATGCAAATAAAACATCACCATGAAATAAAAAAAAAAATGCCTGGGGCTGGAGAGATGGCTCAGAGGTTAAGACCGCTGACCGCTTTTCCAGAGGTCCTGAGTTCAATTCCCAGCAACCACATGGTGGCTCACAACCATCTGTAACGAGATCTGGTGCCCTCTTCTGGCCAGCAGTCATATATGCTGTATACATAATAAATAAATAAATGTAAAAAAAAAAAAAATGCCTGTAAAGCCCTGGTTTTGCAGGAAAGACTTCCCCACACACAACTTTTAGACACTGGAGCAGCACAGCAGTGACAGAGGATGGAAGAGAAGGTGAAAGAAACAGATGCTGGCAGTCCACAGGGAAATGAAAGACGGAAACACCATGCCGAGTAACCACGGGAAGAAAAGAGGTGAGTGCCATCCCGGGATCGTGAGCGGGTGATGGCAGGCTGTGAGTGGGGCGACCCTTAGGAAGGTCACCGAAACAGCAAATGCCGGCTGCTCGGAAGTTCTGACCCATCCATCCCTTCCACGTCTAGGAATTTACTCTCGGGAACTGCCTGCATTTGCAAACCGGCACGTGTGTAAGGGGCTGAGGCAGACATTTTAAGAAATGGAATGGATTATTTTGTTACTTTGTGTGTGTAAGCGTATGTGCACCACATACATGTGTGGTGCCAGGTAGGTCAGAAGAGGGTATCCGATTCCCTGGTACAGACAGTTGTGAGCCGCCATGGGGGTGCTGGGAATTGAACCTGGCTCGTCTGGAGAAGCAGCTGGTGCCTTTAACCACTGCACCATCTCTCTGTTATTTTGAAGGATTACCTTTTCTTTATGTTTGTGTGTCAACTGTGTGCATGCCTGTGGAGGCTGGTGGGGTCTGCCAGATCCACTGAGCTGGTGTTACAGACAGCTATGAGCTGCCCTATGTGGGTGCTGGGAGCCAGATTCCAGTCCTCTGGAAGAGCAGCAAGTGCTCTTACCCACTGAGCCATCTCTCCAGCCCCACCGAATTGTGTAATGGTGAACAAGTTGATACAAATGTTCATCAACAGATAGCGGAGTAGAAGCATCTTTTCTAGCTAGCTCCTGGAACAGTGTGCAGCCATTCAAAATGAACACCTAGCTGGGTCTGCCTACAAGACCTAGAAATGTTGACCCTGGTAACCAGGACGGCTAGCCACTAGATCAGTTTCTAAAGGAAATCAGGGAGGCTTGGGAAAATCATCATTCTAGGCCCAGGAAGAGCAAACTACAAATTAAGCCTGACAGAGCGTGTCAGAAAGTCAGGGAGCCCACAAAGACTGGCAGGGACCTGTCACAAGGGTACAGGAGTCAGCTCCCCAGGCGGCGAGGGGACCATCTCTCTAGTACCAGCCCCGCCTCCCTCCAGGGATGAGCATGATTGATCTATGGGAGAGAAATGCAGGCAACTAATTTAAATCTAGAGAATCCATAGGAAGGGCTCATGGGCGTCCCGTCCTTTCAACCTTTTGAAGTTTGAAATTTCTAAAAAATAAAAGGTTGGGAGTTTGCAGTTTCTTCCCTGCAAAACTGGGAGGTTCGGGTCTGCGGCCAGCACGGGAAAGCTGCAGCTAGCTTTCCCTGGAGACCTGTGGTCCAGCCGCAGCATCGAGGAGCCCAAAGATCTATAAAGTCCTTAGGAGGCTGGTCAGTTTGGGGACAGGCCTCCATGGGCTGGGGCTACAGGTGTGTGCCACCGTGCTTGGTGGCAGATTTGGAAGCCAAGTTAGGCGGTCCCCTTGCACGGTTCACTAACTCCAGACCAAACCACAACAAGAAGTGCTGGAAGCATCCTCAGGCCCTTTCCCAACAGCCCACATCACACTGCTAAATGGAACCTGCAACTGTGCAGACATCAGAAGCAAAGTAAGGAAGTAATGAGTAAGTAGAACCTAGGTGCTGTAGCTAAAATGTGCTGTCAGCCAGGTGTGCTGGGGCATACCCTTCATTCCAGCACTTGGGAGACAGAGGCAGGCAGATATCTGAGTTCAAGCCCAGCCTGGTCTACATAGTGAGTTCCAGATCAGTCACGGAAAAAAAGGAAAAGAAAGGAAGGAAGGAAGGAAGGAAGAAAGAAAGAAAGAAAGAAGGAAGGAAGAAAGAAAGGAAGAAAGAAAAGAAAAGAAATTTAGTATCAAGCCAGCAGTATGACTCAGCAAGTAAAAGCACTTACTTCAAGACCCTGAGGACCTGGGCTCAGGTCACAGCTCCTGGAAGCTATGGTAGACAGAGAGGACTTCTGGGAGTTGTCCTCTGAGCTCCACACACGCACTCTCCTCTCCCCACATTAACAGTAGTAAATTTAGTGTCAAACTAAAACACTTCTTTCACTGTCACTCTGGAGCAGTTTCTACTTCTTCTCACCCCTCTCACCCTTGCCCGGGAAGAATGAAAACCAAAGACTCACTTGCCCTTGCTGGCCAAGTTATCCAAGCAGGTTTTGATATAGCTCTTGTAGTAATCCACCTGCTCTCCGTAAAAGGTGGCCTTCGAGTTCAGAGCCGCGTACGTCTGCTGCAGTTTGACCAGCTCGGCTTTCCTCCTCTGTCTGTACCTCCGCTGATTCCGGATGTCCTGGAGCACAACCAGGACAATCAGGAAAACGAGGACAGGCAGCCTGCGCCTCCTGAACCATCACCCCGCTCTACGACCCAGCTGGGCTGAACTCAAACACGCCAACTGTTCTTAACAGGCAGTGACCTGTGTTCACAACCTAAAGAAACTCACCTCTCATCTGCCTATATCCTCTAGCAACAGGGAGTTGTGTGTTCAGATTTTGTGGTTTTAGACTTTACTTACAAAGCTGGTCTAAACCTCATAAACATGCTATTCTGAGAGGGAAGGAAAAGAACCAAGTTCTTCGGTGTGAACAGCATTATCTCAGTGAAATTAGAACTCTGAGCCCTGGCTTGGGGTGGTTCTCACAAACCAAGTCTATCATATGATCACCAACTTTATATATTCCATAGCAATTATGAGAAAGGCCTGAAGGATTCTTCACGGGTAACAAAAAACTCAGACACTGGAAGCTCTACTGAAGACCGTCGCCTCATGAATTTAGACCAAACAAAAAATCCACCTCAGGGAGTGAAGTCCTGGTGTGAGAGTCAGAGACAGGTCCTGAGACTGTACTAGTCTGCACATGAGAAGCTATGCTGTGGTCTGAGTGGCTTCTGTCTGTCTGAGCTCCTGAAGCAGCTGTAAACAAGGCTGGGCCACCACTGTTCCCCCACATGCAGTACCTTGGCAATGTCATTGATGAGTTCCTGGTATTTGTTCTTTGGGTCCACGGTCCCAAGCTCTGTTAGCTTCTTGAGGCCAGTCTGAATTTTCTCCTTCTTCTCCTCAAGGCTGAGGTTGCTATCCTCCTTCATGGGTTTTGACTTTTTCATCTTGTCAGGGGTTTTGGCATCCCGGATAGCGCGTCTCTGCATGGCCCTCTGATGTTCAGCCTCCTACAGATGAAAAAAAAACCAAAAAAAACTTCTTGGTAAGTTCATCATTGGAACCCTAAACTTGGACTCATACAGCATATCTGCACTCGAATACAGAGTTCTCAAACTCCGCTGCAAATTTCCACCCTCTACTAAATGCCAGACGAGGAAGAGCATCAAGGTGAGATATCTCATTCCACCTAGCAAAGCACAGCTGTGAATCCAGATGCTCGGCTTCCTGAAAGCCACATCCTGCACCTTTATAGACACAAGCAAGGTACTTCTTATAATAACAACTATAAGACAGTCATTAAATTACTAGACACGCTGTTCTGTTCCAGATTAAATTCTCATCCATCCTATATTCTCCATCTCCCTCTCCTTCTTCCTCTCTATTCTCTTGTAAGGGCAAGGGATTTCACGTCCTAAGAACATCTTCTGGATTTAGGAGTCACCAACTTTCTCAGTCAGATGAGCCCAAATTATGACTGTCCCAAAGTTAGACCCATGCTCACCCTAGGGTCCAATTCCTTCCCTGTACCTCTATCTAGGGATGCACCCATCATAGAGGAGCTTATCCATTTTAGGAAGATGAGTATGAAACCTTCGGGTACCTGTTCACTGGTGGCTGGCGTCTCTAGGATTTCAGTCAAGGTGTCTCCTGGCTGGAACCGGATGACATCCACAATTAGACGTTTTGTGCTGCAACGAGATGGGAATGGGTTTTAACACGGCTGTGTGCTCTACCTCCTCGTCATTGGATCTCAGCCCAGCTGCAGCACCACCATCACGACCACAATGCCTTGCTGCAGCACCCACAGGGGCAGTCACCGGCACAAGGAACAAGGAAACTACAACAGGTGGCACAGGGGAGGAGTTCTAAGACTGTAACTGTGGGTTAGCAAACTAAGTCCTGTGCCAAGTCCAGGACAGGGTGATGCGGCCAGCACGGTCGTTCCCTTCCATACTCACTTCAGTAGGATGGTCCGAGCATCCATCTCTGCATCCTCGTCACCGGGCACATCAAACTTGTTGGTCAACGTGAGGGACACTTCTGTCTTGGCCAGGGCCTCCTTGTTGGGGTCATTTACATTGCCGCAACTTTCCCCTGCAGTTTTGGGAGCGCAGAAAGAGTCAACGAAATAAAAAGATACTTTGGAGGGAAAATAATACAAATAAATATGATGCAGGTCCAGCGTGACTCTTGAGAAACCAACATACTGATGTGTGGCAAGCAGTTTGTACTGAGAAGTAAAGGAAAATATGCCAGATGGTTAAGGAAAAGGGTCCAGAATACAGTAACTTCATAAAGGTGTGAAAAATCATTTCACTGGGCACAGTGGTGCACACCTCTAGTCCAGCCTTCAGGAGGCGGACAGAAGTAGATCTCTGCGAATGTGAAGCCAGCCTGGTCTTCTAGTGAGTTCCAAGCCAGACAGGACTACAAAGTGAGACCCCCCCATCTCAAAAAATTTCAACAATGTAACATTGAAATTCTCCCTCAAAATAGCCTTTCCTTTATAAGACTTACACTTTCTAATTATGTATGATTATTTTTGTCTTTGTATTTGAAAGTATCTCTTTCATTGGACTCGGCTGCTCATAGATTGGGGCCTACATTGCGTTTGTCTCCTACAGGGTATCTAGAATTTGATACAGTGCAAAATCAGAGAGATAATGATCTCTGCTAGGTTCCCCTCTCAGCTTTTTAGAAGCTAACTAAGAACATTACCTATCAGGGACTCAATGGTGGGCACCTCGCCAAGGTCGTCCAGCAGTTCGTGGATGGGGTCATTGTGCTCTGGAGCAATGGCATCCTGATGGTCCAGCAGGAGCTGCAAGGACACAAGTGATTGACCCATGTTCACCCTCAACCCTCTGTCCCCAGCAGCAAGGCCCAACAGGGATCTGCACAAGAGGCCAGACAACAAGACCACCACACCCAAACACAGACAGGTTAACCTAGTAAGGAGCATGAGAGCAGCACACTGAACTTCACGGAGCAGCATGCACTGTGAAACACCAGGGAATCCTGGCCTTGCTCCCTCTTGATTTAAATGCTCCCATGTAAGCAAGTCACAGGACATAGACTAAACTCATCACTACACCCAACAAGCACCAATAGAACGACATACTGAGATTTACTCAGGGTTCTGGGGACATAGCTTGTTTTGGTTGTTTTTGTTTTGTTTTGCTTTTTGTTATTGTTTTCTAATGCCAGGTTTTAAACTCTGCCAAAGTACAGTCTTTTTATTCAGAAAAGAAGCATCAAGACATTATCTTAGTGTCATGCAACCAAGCCTCATGCACGCTACTATCCCAGCTGATCTCCTCATGTATGTACTACTGCTTGATGCACATGTCCCCAAAGGGAGAAGGAAATTGTGTCTGAAAAATCTGTATAACTAGGGAGCTTTCAAAGGAAAACTCCACAGCCACAGAGGAGAAGAAGCTGGCGCTCTAGGCCACGTGAAAGGAGTAAGGCAGACGGCTGGTATAAGAGGATTTATCAAGCCCCTAAGTCAGTGCTCTCAATGCGCTTTTGGAGTCCATTCCTAGGCATTCTGGGTCAGGACACCTGTCATATGTCTGGCAAACATCACTTTTCAATGTCAGCATGGATGATTCTGAAGCAGGTGGCTTAGGGGTAACTTGCAGAGCAGCAGATATGTCAAATATGAAGCAGAGCTGGGGTGTGGCTCAAAGACAGAGCACAGAGCACGTACGAGACGCTGAATTTGATTCCCATCACCACCAAAGAACAGCAACAGAAAAGAAAGAGAAAACCCAAGGGGCTATGGTCAGTTAAGATGACAGCAAAATACAGGAGGTGGTGGCGCACGCCTTTAATCCCAGCACTCAAGAGGCAGAGGCAGGCGGATCTCTGAGTTCAAGGCCAGCCTGGTCTACAGAGTGAGTTCCAGGACAGCCAGGGCACAGAGAAACCCTGTCTTGAAAAACACAAAACAAGATCACAGCAAAATGAGATACCTGGCCATCAGAAAGGAAACAGGTGCCAGGGAAGGTAATTAAAGGCAGTGTGATGAAATTAAGTAATTAAGGGGAAACACTTACAGTGTGGGTGTTGATGATTTCGCCAATGGAAATGTAGATTACCGGCTTGGTGAGGGTGACTAGATCAGAATACTCATCCACGTTAAATTTATCCTGCAGCTCTGGGACGTCGCAAGCAGTTTGGAAAAACCGTCTGAAAATAAGCAGCAGCAGGTGGTGTTGGCATGCAAGCTGTGGGGAGGGCACTCAGACTTCCCAGCTCCGTGTCCAGCTGTGGGGAGGGCACTCAGACCTTCCCAGCTCCGCCTGTGTCCAGACACTAACAGCCAAGACAACGACATTGGAGAAAAATGGCCACATGTGTGCTGTTCAGTTCCTGCCTGGCAGCCTTGGGATACTAACAGCTAGTTCTCTGGCCAGTTTTGTTTCCACCCACAAGAATCACTCAACTAGCCAGGCGGTGGTGGCGCACACCGTTAGTCCCAGCACTCAGGAGGCAGAGGCAGGCAGATCTCTTCGTTTGAGGCCAGCCTGGTCTAGAGAGAGAGTTCCAGGACTGCACAAAGAAACTCTGTTTTGGAAAACAAAATAAAAACAAACAAAAAAAACCCCACAACACAAAACAGACAAACAAACTAACAACCCCCCCAACAACAACAACAACAACAACAACAACAAAGAAACGCAAAACTCTCCCCTAGAGAGACCATCTCTCAGCTCATTTTGTGAGGTCAACATTACCCTTATACCAAAAACAGACAAAGTATCATAAAAGGTTGGGTTACGTATCGTCTGCTTTGCCCCTTACCTGAATTTCTGGTAGGACTGAGAAAGATACTCATTAATGATGCTTAAGTGGGCATTATCGCCCAGAAACATCTTATTGGAAGCTGCATGCTGGAGCATCTTCGCAATGGAGCCCAGATTTCTGCGCTGGTCTGTGGTGAGCTGGCCCCCTGCTGACAGGTCAATGATGTCAAAGGCATCGGGAGCAACGATTGCCGGGTTCATGTATCGGTAGTAAAGCAAGTTACCAATAATCTGAAACAGAAGCATGGGCGTTAAAGACCACACTGCTAAGAAAGCCACACGTGACTTTGCTAGCAATGAAAATGAGAAAATGCGGTCCTGTGAGGAAAAGGTAAACAAAAAATACACGCCAACATGCATACATGCACATACACTTTCCTTCAAGACCTAGAATTCAAAATAAATTTAAAAAAAAATTCTGGAGTGTATGGGGGAACAAGAGAACTGAAAACTACTACCAGGATGAATGAAAGAATGGATTCAGAATGTATAAGTGACATTTAAGCTGTGTGATCCAACACGTCAGGGCATCTTTTGTTCCCATGTGACATTAGCAGCTAAGGCTGCTGCCATCCACCTGCGCTTTCGGTTTTCCTAGGTGGGCTCTTAGGAAGCTATGGCACACAGCGAAAGCAAACCCTTAAGATGGCCTATTTAGCACAATGCCATCCGTCCAACCCCACCATCCACATGCTGCAGACTGCAAAGGCCAAGGGCATGCCTCTGAAATAAGTCACTCAACACACATCTCTTCCACAGGAGAACTCAAGGACAATCATGGCATCTCCCCTAGAGTTCCAGAAAAAAATAAAATTAATTCACCTGAACAGAAAGTCTAGAATCGAGGCCTCACTGTAGGAAAGCACAGAACTAGGAGAGAGAAGAGAAAAGCGTTCAGATTAAAAAAAATAAAAGTAACTAAACAGAAAGAGAACAGCGAGTAGGAAGAGGCAGCAGCGAAGCCTTAGCAGGGCCGCCGTGCTTGCTGCGATTCGCCTGGCCACCAGGAGAGGGAGCAATGCTTCCGAGAAAAGAGAACTCAGGGAAAATCCCACTTCTATGCTCACTCAGCGTGCCTTTCCAAGGAACAGAAACTGATTAGAAAGGCTATCATCTTCTATTTACAACCGCTTTTGAGGCTCACAGTCAAGGAGAGCTGCGCCAGAACTGACACTCAGGCACTTCCTGCTGGTCTACGGTCAGGACTAGGTTTCTAAGCTGCCTCTAGCGGCTCCGAGGAGGAGGGCAGGGACCCACCAGTTTTCAGATTCTTACCTTCAGCAGCTCGTCCTCACCAGCGTCAGGGAACTTCTCATGCAGCGAATCCTTCAGCACTTTGGCAATAAAACGCATCCCGTAACTGGGGGATGGACAAAACAGAAGGTCAGGGCCACAGAGAACATCATCATCAATGCCAGGCTTTATTCGGAGTCATAACTGATGGTACTCACGGGATTTTGTCCACAGAGCTGATGATGGCTGAGAGGAATTTGTCTGTCACGGCCCTCATGTTCCTGATGGAGTTGTCTAGCCTTGTCTTCACTTCTTCATGAGACAAGGCTTGCTCAGGGGTCACATCATAGGGCAGTTTGCTAAGAACACAGAAATGACCCCCAGCAATGTTAGACCAATGCCCAGGATAGCTCGAGGCAGGAAACTCATCTTTTATAACTAGAAAGACCCAGAGGGTTTAGCTAACTTAAGCTGCTCTGCACAGAGCTGGTAAAAGTTAGAGCTAAGATTTGAACTTGGGTTTTCAACTGTGAATTGGATGTCTTCTGTGTCAGGCACTCTGATAAGCACTTAGAGACAGTAAGTCCTGAAGACAGCACATCTGTCGTGTCTCTCACGGCAGCAGAGGTATACAATCATAAACATACTGTGTGGGCTCAAGGCTAGCTCAGTGATGCAGGACTTACCTAGCGTACCCAAGGCCCGGGTTAATCCCTCACAATGAAGAAAAACAACGGCTCTGGCCACAGGCGGAGCCTCTACTCAGACTGGAGAAAGGAAGGAAGGCCCCCGACCCCAGGGACAGACAGACACCTCAGCTCAAGAAAGCGGAGGTGAAGGGTCTTCTAGGAGGGACGTCTACACACACGGAGAACAGAGGAGAGAAACAAGAGTGAAAAGGCTATGGGGTCAGGCCCCGGGGGACCCTAGACACTTGCTAAGTCTGGTTCTGAGGTTCTGGAGAATCGAGATGCCTCAGCAGGTGAGAGGGCCTGTCATGCAAGTCTGGAGACTCGAGTTTGGTCCCCAGAACCCACAGAAGGGTGGAAAGAGAGAACCAACCTCATGAAGTTGTCCTTTGACCTCCACATACTCCCTTACCCCCAACACAGACACACACAGTTTAAAGAAAGTTCTACATTGTGAGGAAAGATTACCCTAGAGCAGCACAAGGAATTAAAGATGGACAGACAGACACAGACGAGGGATGTGGAAACTGGTGTCCCGCTTGATCCAGGGACAATGAGGATGAACAAAGATTCAGGTGTAACAATGGAGACCAAGAAGGTCCACGGGACTGAAGAGACACCACACAGCCAATAGAACTGGGTACCCCTGGATGTTAGAGGAGGCAGGCAGACACAGAACTGAAGGAGTACCGTTAGTCAGAAGAGGCAGGCGTGAGAGGCTGAGGGTGGGGCCGGTGGCAGACACCAAGCCCTGGGTTCAATCCCCAACACCACATAAATCAGGCTCTACAGTGCATGCTTGGGAGGTGGAGGTGGAAGGGTCAAGAGTTCAAAGTCATCTGTGGCTACACCGTGAATTTAAGGCCAGCCTGGGATGCATAAGGACTTGTCCAAAAGAAAGAAAAGAAAAAGACTGGCTGGCATAGAGTAACAGATGTGCTACAACATGGGCCTACACTTAACAGGGGCGAAATAAAGACACAGAGTTGAGAGCCAGGGGAAAGTTTCTGGTACTTTCAAAGCTAAAAAAAAAAAGTGATGACTATCTTAGATTATCCAAGTGGTCCCTAAATATAAACCAGGTGACCTGGTAAGAGAGAGACAGAGGGAGACAGTATACAGGGGAGGGGAGTAGCCAGGGAGGAAGAGAATATAGTCACATGGTCACAAGTTAAGCAGTGCCAAAGGCCACCAGAACTGAAGCCAAGGAAAGGATGTATGGTGAGTTGGTTCCAGTCGCCATGGCAAAGCAAGACAAGCAGACAGGGTACAAGCCACAGCATGCTGAGTGACAGCCAGTAAGGGGTTGTAATTTATGACTCTAAGCTCTACGTGGTCTCTTTTATACCAGTAAAGTTCACCGTAACCTCACATGTTTGTTCAGGAGAGTGCTCAGTGGCAGAGCACTGTCTACATGTACAAGGTCCTGGGTTTGATCCTCAGCACTGTACAAAAGTTAATAAATAAAACAAAAATAGTAACAAACCAAAGAATTCAAACCACAAAGGCCAGTGGTTGTGGTCAGAGAAAAGAATACCGACAAGAAGAGGAACTTCTTTTGTTTTGTTTTATTTTTGGGACAGGGTTTCTCTGTGTAGCCCTGGCTGTCCTGGAACTTGCTCTTTAGACCAGGCTGGCCCCTGCCTCCCGAGTGCTGGGACTAAAGATGTGTGCCACCACCGCGTGGCTGGAGGAGAGGGAAAATTTAAGAATATAGAGATGATACTTCTCCGTAAGAGGTGACAAGGTCCGAGTCTGCTGTATTGGGTGATTAACTAGAAGGGAAAATGCTGGGGGAGGGGAGGGGCATGGTGCTTACATGCTGGGTGGCTTTCCATGCCTCATAGGTACTAGTACTGAAAAAAAACACGATTTCCATTTTATGAAAATCAGGAGACACAGTTTCTTACCAACACTAACAAGAAAAAAATCCTGAACTGGCCAGTGGAATTCTGATTTGTAAATGACAGACTCATTGATCATCTAAGGAAGTAACTTAGTAACCTCGAGCGTTCAGGGAGCGGCTATCTAAGGTGGCCTAGGTGACAGGCCAAACTTCCCAGATAAAGATGGCAGAGAGGTAGAGCTGAGAGCTGACCTGAGTGGTTCTTCCCCAGCACAAGAAAGTAAAAAGAAAAAGACAGGCAAAGACTGCCATCCTGGTGACAGACTTACAGGACACTAAAATCAACAGCGACACAGAAGATTTTGTTACTGGTCTGTAAAGGACACATTTTTGCAGCTAACTTTGAATATCTGCCTCAGCCCCCAAAGTGCTGGCTTTCTGTGTTCAAGCCACCATGCCCAGCTTGCAGGCTGAAGGACAGAGGTGTGAAAAGCTACTCACTCCACCAAGCCCCAGAGCTACCTGCTGCCCAACCCGCCCCAAAGGAAAACAGAGATAGAGCTGCTCACTGTCTCTGGGTGCTCACTCCACCTGTGTAAAGCCAAAAGCAGGGCAGCTCCTGAACTTCCTGTTCCCAGCAAGGCCCACATTGGACTGTCAAGCCTTTGCTTCAGATCTCTTTCTGGTGGTTGGAGTTCACTCCGGTGAACTCAGCTCCCCAAACACATGCGTTCATTTGGCTCAGCCCTCAGTACCCAGGCACAGGTCACCATCCACCCACAGACTTTCCCCGATCCCGATCTGCATGGCCGGTCCCCTTCAACTGCTCCAGCTACAGCGGGGTCTTTTCAGGTGGTAGGCCCCCCACGGCAGGGCAGTGCGCATGCACACTGTGCGCCTAGCACTCACCATCCTGTCCTCTAGGTCCAGCTACAAGTCCTGCCTCAGCAGATGGTTGTCCCTAACCACCTGCCAACGTTAGCGCTCTCCTCTACTCCGGTAGAATACCTTACAAAGAGCTTTGAAAACCTTTCCTTGACTGTAATTTTTATTTACCTGTGTGTTAGCTCTTCAACAATGAACTATGAAGGGGTAAGGGAATGAGTCTGTGTCATTCACTGTTATAGTTTTTGTTATTTCTTTCTTTTTGTTGTTATGGGGAGAGTCAGAGGGCAACTCTGTTGGGGTTGGTTCTCTCCACTTTTACATGGACTCTGGAGATGGAATTCAGTTCTCCAGGACTGCACAGGAACAGCCTTTACCACTGAGCTCTCTCGCCCATGCCCTGTTCACTACTGTTTTATTCTACATCTATCTAATAGCGCCGGTATATAACAAGCACTCAATAAATATTTGCCTAATAAGTGAATTATCAACTTAAATCACCATTCTCAAAGGAAAAGAGGTGTGTGTGTGTGTGTGTGTGTGTGTGTGTGTGTGTGTGTGTGTATGTGTGCTTCCTTTTTAGAGACAGGATCTCATGTAGTCATGCTGGCCCGGAACTCACTGTGTAGCTATGACTGAGCTTCCTGCCTCCAGATTCCAAACACTGAGATTATAAATGTACAGGAAAAGTTATTCAAACAATTATTATTGTAAATCAAAAGTGACCGCATTTTAAAAAGATACAGAGAACAACAAACACACGAAAGGAAAGGTGTTCTGATCATACCTTGCCTCTCCCGTCTGAGACTCCATCTGATTAACCCAAGACTTGTAAATATCCACAGGGTCGGTCTTGATGTTGAGCGATTTGTCATCCATAATCTCCTTCACAACAGGGGCCAAGATCTGTCGGAGGGCATTCTGGCCCCGGGCACCACGGTTGAAACTCACAACCATCTTAATAACCGTAGGGTTTCCTGTCACGATTTCTTGAATCTGATCCACCTTTGACCTATAAGATATCAAACACAAATTAAATTTAAACTTATACCAGAATCTATCAACTTAAAGACATTCTTCTGGAACCAGGTCATATCTTCCTCTGGAAGCATTTCTCGATATTCACATAACTTCTGGTAGCTGCTCACTCAGTTGGACCCTTCATATTAGGACCAGTACTGCAACATCATTTTTTCCCTGAGTTAAGTTCTCTCTATGTAGCTGAGGCTGGCCTCAAACTCCTAATCTTCCTGCCTCTACCTCCTGGCAATACTTTTTGTATTTTGTTTGAGACAGGGTCTATGATTTTCTTGCCTCCACCTCTTGAATGCTGGGATTATCAGTAGGCCATCATGCCTGTCCTGCTCTTTCTTTTAAAAATTACATGTAGTTATTTATGTAGAATATGTGTGTAGGCCAGAGAATGAGTCATTTCTCTCTACCATGTGGGTCTGAGGATTGAACTCAGGTCATCAGATGTGGAGACCCACCAAGGTTTCCTAGTGAGATCTGAGCTTGCTTTACCCAACAAGGTTCCATAGGGGAATGACTGGACCATGGGTGTGGTTACCAGGTGTTTGGAAGGGTCTGCACTTGGCTGTGCAGTATGCTTTGATCTAGCAAGGGGGAGGTCTTTTGCCCCACCCCTTAGTGTTGTTATAAAAATCCCTTTTGAAGAGACAGAAGGGGCCGGTGGATTTTGATCCAAGTCTTCCCGAAGCTATCCTGTGTTGCTGTCTGTCTCCTCTCCACTACCTTTCTATCTAAAGGTTTCTTATTCCTCTCTCCTCATAGGAACCCTTTAAAAGGTGGGAGCTGGCCTCCCACAATCAGACTTGGCAGCAAGCACTTTGTACCCACTGAGCCATCTTGCCAGCCCCACCTGGCTCTCTCTTAAGAAGTCACTCATAACTATAATAACTACACTATAGTACTAACCACTAAGAATCAGCCACTGTCGAGTCTGGTTCAGTTGCAGGATTAAAAGGTCTTTCATGCCTCTTGATAGACTAGACAGGGATGGACAGGTGGCCACACTCGACACAGGAATGCTTTGCAAGGCTCTGAATATGAAGACCTGTTCTGGGCATTAATTCTATTAACTATTAACCTCCTGTCCCGACCTCTAAAATGCTGGGACTTCAGGAGTGCACCATGACACTAGGCAGTTACCAACACTTCATACTAACTATTTTAAAGTGGATACTTTGAAAAGAGTATTTCTCACAAATTGAGACCAAGGAAATGCAAAAGTTAGCCTGAGTCTGAACTCTGAGCTTCTCTGGTGATGGGAGAGGCCCACCCATTCGCCCACCCTGTCCGTCAGTCCTTCCATACTTGATCTCCTCCTGGAGTGCCGTCTTGAACAGTCTTAGGAGCAAGTACTCCTCTCGCTGGTTGGATGCGTAGTTGTACAGGGTGAAGATGACTGAGTCCATGAACTTGGTGGACTTGTTCTGAGGCATCTGAAAGATCAGCTTGGCCAGATAGGTGGGGTTGGTCTGAAATAAAACCAACAGATCAGAAACTTTTAGATAATATAAAGGTTGATTTTTCTTTTAATCCATGCTTTTTTTAAATATATTTTTTTGAAATTATAATTCTATGATCTCCCCCTTCCCTTTCCCTCCACAATCCCACCTATATACCCTCCCTTGCTCTCTCACACTCACGGCCTCTTTTTCTTTCATTGTTGGTACATAAATATATAAATATAACCTGCTCAGTCTGTATAACGTTACTCGTATACATGTTTTCAGGGCTGATCATCTGGTATTAGATAAGCAGCTGGGGTGCTCTTCCCCGTTACTTTGGCTCCCAGCGTTCCTTAACTGCCGTAGTTCTTTGTCTAGGGTTGAGGCTTCTTGAGCTTCCCCTCTCAAGTTCATGCTTTGTAAAACATCAGAGATTACAATATACAGAAGAAGATAGCCCTTCACATGCCCCTCAGTGGGCAGCAGGCAAGACTCCTAGAGGGGTCTGAGGGAAGGTTTCCCACGAGGAAGAACTCAGCTAGGTGTTGCACACCCAACCCCCGGAGCCACTCACCTGTAGTAAGTAGAACAGGTGCTGGTAGGCTTCCAGCTTCTCCCTCTTCTCCTTGCTCAGGGCCTTGAGGCCTCCCCTCTGCTTGTTAATCATCATCATATCAGACAGCTGCTCCTTGTTCTTCTTGGTAAGCTTTTTACTATGGGAAACCACATCCTACAAACAAGAATGCACACAGAACAAAGGCTTGTAGTGCAGAGACGGTGCTTCTGCACCTGCACCCCTGCAGGTACCCGAAGCGCTGGCCAGCCCTTAGACGGCCCACTTTATCCTGTACCCCTGCAGGCACCGCGCTGGCCAGCCCCTCAGACGGCCCACTTTATCCTGTACCCCTGCAGGCACCGCGCTGGCCAGCCCCTCAGACGGCCCACTTTATCCTGTACCCCTGCAGGCACCGCGCTGGCCAGCCCCTCAGACGGCCCACTTTATCCTGTACCCCTTCAGGCACCGCGCTGGCCAGCCCCTCAGACGGCCCACTTTATCCTGTACCCCTGCAGACACCGCACTGGCCAGCCCCTTAGAAGGCCCACTTTATCCTGTACCTCTGCAGACACCGCACTGGCCAGCCCCTTAGACAGCCCATTTTATCCTGGTTTTGGTATCTCAGGCTACTTCTGCCACCTCGGCATGAAGAACCCAAGCCATGGATTTCTCCATGTGGGATCAGAGGAATCAGGAAACCACTTTCTAGGAGTTGATCTTAAAAATAGGGCCAGGTGGTGGTAGCACACACCTTTAATCCCAGCACTCAGAAGGCAGAGTCAGGCGGATCTCTATGAATTCGAGGCCAGCCTGGTCTACAGAGTGAGATCCAGAACAGGCACCAAACTACATGGGGAAATCCTGTCTCGAAAAACCAAAAAAAAAAAAAAAAAAGTTGAAAAATAGGATCTCAATTACCCCGGGCTGGCTTTCAGTTTACTACGTAGCTAAAGATGGCCTTGAATTTCTGATCTTCCTGTTTCCATTGTCCAAGTCCAAGAATTAAGACATGCACCACCACGCCTAGTTTTGGAATATATGAGGTGAAACCCATGGCTTAAAGTATACCACCAACTAAGACACATTCCAGCCTTAAAAACATGTCTTAAGGGTTTGTAAAGTTCAGGGGCAGAGTACCTGCCCAGCATGCCTAATATCCCGGTTCAGCTATCACAATAAACAGACAAACTCCTGTCATCCTAATTACTCAAGCTATCAAGGCAAAAGATTACAAGGTTGAAGCTGGGCAGTAGTGGCACAAGCCTCTAATTCCAGCACTCTGAGTTCGAGGCCAGCCTGGTCTACAGAGTGAGTTCCAGGATAGCCAGGGCTACACAGAAACCCTGCCTCAAAAACCAAACAAACAAACAAAACTTTACAAGGTTGGGTACAATCTGGACAACCTATCAAGGTATCATCACAAAATAAAATTTACAGGAAGTAGAGAGTTGGATAAGTAGCTCACCCTAGGGTGGGGGAAGCCCTGGTTCAATTGCCCATACTGCCTAAAAATGAATAAGCAAGCAAACAAACAAAAGGTTTAAAAAAAGGCGTCCATGGCTGGAGAGACGGCTCAGCAGTTAAGAGCCCTGGCTGCTCTTCCGGAGGCCCCACGTATGATTCCTAACACCCACATGGCAGCTCACAACCATCTGTGATTCCAGTTCCAGGAGATCTGACACCTCCTTCAGGCCTTCTAGGGCACCAACCACACATGTAGCGCACAGATATATAAGCAGGCAAAACACACACGTATAAAACAATAAATAAACTAGGGGTGGGGTGGGGTGGCCGGTGTGATGGCTCAGTAGGTAACGCACTGGCTGCCAAGCCTGGCAACCAGAGCTTGATCCGCAGGTCCCGTATGGTAGCAGGAAATAAGCTGCAACTCGCCCTCTGACCCCCACACGTGCCCAACCCAATAAATAATAAGTAACTATCCTCAAGTCGGAAATACCGGAAGTTCAAAACCCTAAAGGCTAAAACCCCCCAAAATATAATTCTGGAAAGCAAGTCAGCCAGGCACAGTGGTGAGTCTACAGTCCTAGCCCTGTGGACGGATGATGGCCAGATGGTACCTTGAGCTCAGAGTTACACAGAGACCTTGTCCTAAAACAAACAAGTTTTCCAACTATAGTCGGACACTGACTGGGATGTTGTTTCTAATAAAAACTTAGAACAAAACCTGAATCAGATAATAGAGGGACAAATGAGGTGATTCACTGAACCAAGACACTCAGACATGGAGTCTAGTCTCTAAGCAAACAAAAATGTAGAGCACAAGATGATGGTGGGTGGAAAGAGAAGAGGATTAGCGGGAGAAAGCTGGCTCCACACTCCCAGTTAGACCAGGTTAGCCTCCACACTTCCAGTTAGACTAGGTTAGCCCCCACACTTCCAGTTAGACTAGGTTAGCCTCCACACTCCCTGTTAGACTAGGTTGGCCTCCACACTCCCTGTTAGACTAGGTTGGCCTCCACACTTCCAGTTAGACTAGGTTAGCCCCCACACTTCCAGTTAGACTAGGTTAGCCCCCACACTTCCAGTTAGACTAGGTTAGCCTCCACACTCCCTGTTAGACTAGGTTGGCCTCCACACTCCCTGTTAGACTAGGTTGGCCTCCACACTTCCAGTTAGACTAGGTTGGCCTCCACACTCTCTGTTAGACAAGGTTAGCCTCTACATTCTCTGTTAGACTAGGTTGGCCTCCACACTCCCTGTTAGACTAGGTTGGCCTCCACACTCCCAGTTAGACTAGGTTGGCCTCCACACTCTCTGTTAGACAAGGTTAGCCTCTACATTCTCTGTTAGACTAGGTTGGCCTCCACACTCCCTGTTAGACTAGGTTAGCCTCCATACTCCTTGTGAGACTAGGTTGGCCTCCACACTCTGTCAGATGAGGTTAGCCCTCACATTCCCTCTCGGAAGAGAGCGGCAGCACGGAGCAGTACAAAGTGCCCACACCGACCGAGGCACTAGCCCATACCTGCAGCGTGATCTTGTTCTTCACCAGCAGTCCGATTTTGATGTCCATAAGATTGAGGTCATTCTCCAGCTGCTGGTTGGAACGGATGAGGGTGATGACCTCCTCCCGCATCTTCATGAGGTCAAGCTCCTCCTGAAAGTCCTGGTCACTTTGGTCCAGGAGGTGGACAAACTTTCGGACCACAATCATAGGCGGATCCTCAGCATTGACTGACAAAGCAAATACGAAGCAGACAAAGACCCGAGTTACCAGAAAAGACTCTAAGTCTGAGAAAGGATCGGCAGCACTGTCTTAAAGCTCTAGTGACACGTGAGATATTAACACTCAGGCCTGAATGTGCTAAGACAACCACCAGGTGCAGTTCCTTAGTTGTGTTATTTCTGTTACCACAGGGGCTACATCGGCAAGCAGCAAGACATCTAGCCACATGTTAGCAAAGGGGCTTAATCACAAGTGGCACCCTTCCCCCAAGCCTTGCCTTCAGGACAACCAAAGAGATCCGTGGAGAGTGCCCAGGACCTGAGGACTCCCAAGCACCGCCTCAACTCTTCACCGTGGAGCCATGGTTACTCACTGAGAGTCTTGTAGTCATCACGAGCTTTGTTTGCCCGAATGAAAGCCTGGATTTTGATAATGTCATTTATCTAAGGGACAAAGAGGAGATTCCCTTACTCATCTGTCACCAGGGACACAGGACAACCCACCTGACCAGCCTGTTGCACCTGGGGATACTCACGTGATCTCGGAAATACTGCAGGCGATCTCTATAGCGCTTTCTAGCTTGATGCATCCTGGCAAGGGACTGAATCTGTGGGAAATGGATCCTGGAACTTAGAGGAGGCCTTCTCAACATGTCCCTTGCACGCCCCCTGGACAAACCCGGATGGGCTTCCATACCTTCACAACTTCATCTTTGTGGGAGTGCAGGTAAGCCAGCCGGTCTTGATATGCTTTCTTCTGCTTGTATCCTCTCCACTGTGACTAAAAGCATCACACAGTATAAGTGGCATTATTTTCAAAGAATCAATAAAAGTTAAAAAAAATCTCAGCCTGCTGTTCTCCAAGCACATCTTCCTGATGAAGCCGTAGAAGGAAGTGCCTCTGCAGGCAAGGACCATGTCTACTTGGAGAACACTACTTCCCTGGCATCAGTGGAACACCTCACATGGATCTGTTTGGGGCTTTGGTGCTAGGAACCCAATCTATGGCCTGTGTACACTCTGCATGTGCTCTAGCACTGAGCTGTACACGCCCAGCCTACACTTGTCACCACCTTAAAACACAGTCACACGAATTTGTCATCCTGTTATCAAGCAAGGGAGACACATATTAACATACCCATTTCACAGATAA
This sequence comes from Peromyscus eremicus, assembly GCF_949786415.1. Lineage (NCBI taxonomy): Eukaryota > Metazoa > Chordata > Mammalia > Rodentia > Cricetidae > Peromyscus > Peromyscus eremicus. The sequence goes on along the minus strand of NC_081416.1, from coordinate 117,597,227 downwards.
GGACACTTAAGAGACTCACGATGTCTAGAAGCAATGGAGCCAAAATTCCTAATTCAATTTTTCCTGCTATCATCACTGAAGCACCATTTATTTGTTGTGACTATAACACCATCACTATTATCTCTCCAGAGGTGCAAATATTGCCCACAGACACAGTGAAAGAAAACATGAAGCGTACTCCCTAACGCCTTTTGCCACCACCATTAAGCACAATGATTATAATTTCACAAACAGGAGGTAACCATCCAAGAGAAAAGAGGTCACAAGAAACACACTCACACATTCAACTTTAGTGTGACCGTTTATTCCTCCTGTTTGGGAGGCCTGCTCCCCGTGTGAAGTACCTGAATGCAGGTGATGGCGGGGATCTGCTTCTTCAGGAAGTTCATCCGGGACCGGAACTCCTGCCGCACTAGGTAGCCACGGCAGCAGGCCTGCAGCTTGGTGATCAAGCCTTCGTTGGCCAGCCAAAGCTGCTCTCGGTTATATGCAGCGGTCACTCCAGAGATGGAGCTCTGGAAGAGCATTTGGTGACAGTCAGGGACAAGAGACTGGACACAAAGCCTCACCCAGAACGCACGCGCCGACTTCACTCTCCTTCCATTACAGCCCATCAGTTGAGGAACGGGCACGAAGACCGCAGGTGTGCTTTCCAGGGCCAGGCTGATTTGTTCATTGATAATTCCATATTAAAGGCAGGCCTTTAATTCGTTCCTTATACCATGACCCCATCCCCACTGGCACACGATGCTGGTGAAGAGCCTAGAACTAAAGTGTGCAGGACACCTGACCACACACACCGGGAAGGGGTTTGCTCAGCGGCCTAGAGGATTTGGGCCATTACTACAGGTGATGGACAACAGAAAAACTTTCCAACAGAGATTTATTTTTAGAAAAATGGCGCTGTGGGCGGAAGAGCTAACAGACCGGAGGAGAGCTGTGTTCACTAGTGCACTGCCACCCCCCCCACTCCCCCCACCCCCCATATCCCCCCCACACCACCCAGTTATTTCTATTTTGTTTTAGAGACCGATTTGGTATGTAGCCTGAGCCTAGCCTTTAACTCTTATCATCCTGCTTCAGACTCCCAAGTACTGGGATTACAGGTGTGTATGCATGTATATGAGCATGCTCGTGCACACACACTGCATGCTGGGAAAGAATGTTGAAGTAAGTGTGAATGAGGTGAATTAGAATGCTATTATTGCAATCCCAGTAAGAGGTCCTGGGCTTGAGCTGGGCAGTGGTGGCACACGCCTTTAATCCTAGCACTCGGGAGGCAGAGCCAGGCGGATCTCTGGGAGTTTGAGGCCAGCCTGGTCTACAGAGCGAGATCCAGGGCAGGCACCAAAGCTACACAGAGAAACCCTGTCTCGAAAACAAAAAAAAACAAAAAAAAACCCCAAACAAACAAACAAACAAACAAACAAACAAAAAAAGAGGCCCTGGGCTTGAATGAGGCAGCAGCCATGAGAATGTTTAAGAATATCCACCTATCTGATTACCTACCAATATGCCTTCTGTTTCTTTCCTTAGTATTAGAGACCTTTTTCTAGGTCCTAACACCAAACACACAGTGAGCTAAATGCTTTGGGAAAGCTCACTCGGGAAAGCTGGGAGCATGCCCTACTGCTCTTCCTCTTCTCTCTGCTCCTGCCTGGACAGCTACTTCGATGGTTAGTGCTCCAAGCAGTCTCTGGGGATGACCTTGAGAATGTTCTAAGGACACAGCATGAAGACTGGAGGCTCCTGGAACTCTGAGGTCATGGAGCCACCACCCCTTCCCTGGTTCAAGGCGGGGTGTGTGCGTGTGCGTGTGCGTGCGTGTGTGTGTGTGTGTGTGTGTGTGTGTGTGTGTGCGCGCGTGCGTGCGTGCGTGCGTGCGTGTGTGTGTGTGTGTGTGTGTGTGTGTGTAAGACCTGACGGTTGGGAAAGGGCTAAGATATGGAGGTGCAGGTCTCAGGTGGCTTGAATAAGGTCACTGCTTTCTGCCTGAGAGTACCCTCTCTTAACTGCTTACAAGCCCTGTAGGGAGAGGGGTGATGCAGGGCTGACAGCTAGATCAGGCAGAAGCAGAAAAGGCAGCAGGAGATTATGAAAGGCATCAGAAGCAGGACATTCAGAGAGAAGATGAACGGAGGGAGGGTTTTGCAGACTTCCTAAAGGCACCTGACAATTCAAAGGCTGGTGTCGGATGCTAAAGAAAGCATTCACTAACGACGCCAGACAAAACGCTACTTTGCTGTGAGCTAAGTAAGAAGTGGACGGAAATAGAGAAATCTGGGGCTAGCTTTCAAGGCACTTAACATAGGTTAGGTCAAATCTGAGAAATCCTACGGGCTTTGCCTTTTCTCTTTTTCCAAAGGGTCTCTCTTATGTCTCCTTGGCTGTCCTAGAACTCACTTAGCTGGCCTCGAGTTCCACCCGCTTCTGCCTCTAGAGTGGGATTAAAGGCGTGTGCCACCATGGCGGCTGCTTTTGTTTTTTCCTGTGTTTTGGGGAAGGAAGACATGACCTATGCGGGGTCCTCCGGGTGGCTGCAACCACGCTGCCTGGGAACTGGTTAGAAATGTGGACTCCCAGGCTCTGCCTCAGAGCCACAGGATCAACCTCACACCCTGCACTTCAAATCCAGACAAGTATAATAATGGAAAATACGAGAAGAGGAGTCGAGACTTGCAGGACCAGGGAGGAAGGCAGCAGACATTAAGCAATGACACGACAGTGAGTTCTACAAGGGAGACACGTCCCTGCTGAGGCTAACAAAGGAGCAAGTGGCTGTCCAGGAAGATGAAAGGGGCAGAGTGGGTGGGAGTAAGAGATTAAGTCATGTGCTAAAAGTAAAGGAACATCACTGCCCTGTGATGCTGGACCCACATGCCAAGCGCTGTCTGTCTAAGCCCGGCTGTGCCTAGGGAGGTTGGGGAGACTCTCCAAGGCTACAGATCACTAGATGCAGCCTCCATCCCTCAGCCCAGTGGTCCCTCCCTCACTGCCTCACTGCGGCCGCTCCAGCTGCACCTGTCTGTCAGTCAATCAGCTGCATGTGTATCTTTCCTCACACAGTCCTGGTTTTTCCACCCTCAGTGACTCCCGCACTATACACTTTCTGTCTGGAACATTCTTTCCTCTCTTACTCACGTGTTAAAAATGTCACTTAGGCTGCCTTCCCCCAGGACAGAATTAAACTTTCCCCTCACATTTCCATGACCGCCCTGTGCTAGAGCCCCATCTCTGCCTGCCCTCACAGGCTCTCTTCAGAGTCTGATGTTTCCACAGCACTCAAAGGCCAAGAGGCAGAGGGTCACCAAGTTTTCTTTAAGAACCACACGTGGAGCTCACTGAATTGTACAACTCAGATGTCTTCTGGTTTAGACTTCATCATCTCCCAGACCACTGAAACACAATTACCCCAAAACAATTCGTTCCACAGCCTACTGAGTCCAGGACTACTGAGCACAGTGTTGCTCCTCTGAACTAATACCAGCCCTGAAGCACTTTCTCTCGGGCCCTTCTTATGTGAAGAGAGGTGGCCTACCTGGATCTCCTCTCGAGAAAGCTGCACAGAATTCTGCACGAAGTCTGGGGGTTCGTCCCACCCTCCGCCTTGCGTCTCCAGGTTGTGGTAGTAGTAGTACCCGCCTTTCACCCAGTGCTTCACCCATGTGCTGTTGTTGTCCCCTGGCAGAACACGGAGGGAAAATGAAGGGGACCCAGAGCCACACTCCCACCGATACATCCAACCCCAGAGGATTACTCTAGGCAGCTGGGAGAACCTGAACATTTTCCAAAACCTGTTTACAGTAAAAGAGCATCTCACGTGTCCACCAAACCTCGGCTAAGTGATGTCTAATTTCTGTCATCTATGTTGTATTATAAAAAGGAATACCTGGGAGGCCCCATCACAGGATCAACCATACTAATCTTTTCTCTCAAAGCCTGTAAGAGCTGCAGGTCAGAAAACCATCCTGAGAAGTTGGGAGGCCGTGCAGCACTTCAGTTCGGGAAGGAGAAAGCTACAACCCGGTCTCTGCTATGAACTTCTTTCAACTGTCCTCAGATAATCAGAGCTATGGCATCCTAGGAGAGGCAGGCAAGTCTCTCGATCTTTCCCACACCCTCATGAAATTGGTCTAGTTAACACAGTTGTCTACAAGCGCTCAAAGCTTAGGACTCTTTCCTGAACAGTGAACCTAAAGCCTGCACATCCACACTAAAGTATCTCTCCTTACACTTGTCCCTTCCTCTCCATCTGTCTCCTCACAAGCTCGGGGATGTACTTACTCCCCCATAACTCACCTGCTGCTAGTCTCTTCTTCTTGGCTTCAGCAAGGTCACTCTGGTATGTTTCCCCACATTCGGGGATGACTCCGTATAAGCCAACATCCGGGGAACGAAGGGCACTCAGAGTTCTGCCAACATCACCGCTGTCTACAGCTTCATTGATGGCAAAGATTCCTAAGGCAACTGTCTCAGAAGAGAATTATTAATGTAGCAGTTTAGAAGGTGTCTACATTCACATGACTTTATCCAACCATACCTGCCAGCCAGCCACCTACCCTCCTACCCACCAGACCCTCCACCCAAACATAAACAAAACACTGGCTACATGGATACATACACTTCTGAGCTTCTTGGGTGTCTTTGTTGGACTGCCAGATTCCACCTTGAATTTCATCCAACCATAACACAGCTGACTCATCCTGGGTTTCCTACATGATTAAAATCAAAACAAAACAGAGCCATGATGTCAGGGTACACGTGATGAGGGCCTTCTGGGACTGGGCTATAGAAGAAGCTCCACACACGAGCCATGGATTAATTGACTGGAAAAAGTTAGGCATCAAAAAACCTGCCCTAGTTGATTAGCTTGAACTGTTTAGGAGGCCCCCAGGCAGCGGGACCGGGACCTGTCCCTAGTGCATGAACTGGCTTTTTGGAACCTAGTGCCTATGCGGAGACATTTTGCACAGCCTTGGTGCAGGAGGAGGGGACTGGATCTGCCTCAACTGAATGTACCAGGCTCTGTTGACTCCCCAGGGGAGACCTTGCCTTGGAGGAGGTGGGAATGTGGGGGGGGGGGGGTTGAGGGGGAAGGCTGGGGGGTGGGAGGAGGGAGGACAGGGGAATCCATGGTTGATATGTAAAATGAACAGAAAATCTCTTAATAAAAAAAATCTCATAAAAAAAAACAGCAAACAAACAAACACCTGCCCTAAGCTAATGGGGAAATGGCTCAGATGCAGGCTGAGGACGAATGAGGACGAAGCAGCAGTCAGGAAGTTGACGGCAGCAGAGGGAGCAGGAGCAGACACACCAGGAAGGGATCCAGGGACTTGTACCGTGTGACCAAAGCCAGAGCGTGAACGTTAACACGCTGAGTCTAGAAAGCCTTCATTTCCCTTGACACAGAGACAGCTCCAGTTCTCCACCACGACTAATGCTTTCAAGACTCCGTGCCTTATTTTAAGGGGCTCCTTTTACTCCTCAGATTTAAAGCCCGGGTGACTGTCCCTGCAGGTGTCACTAGATCATGTCTAAACCTTTCTGTTTGTTTTCAGGGTATTTGTTATTGTTCTGCTTGTTTTTTCTTTTGAGAAAGGGTCTCTCTACACAGCCCGGCTGTCCTGGGTTGAGTGCTAGCATTAAAGGTGTGTGCTGCCGTGTCCTGCTTAAGCCTTTCATTTTAAATCAGTTGCTAGGAACTAAAAACACATTTCCACACAAAATCATAAATGGTGAAGAGAGAGCCAACTGAACCTGTGCAGCCTGAGTTGACCACTGTGGCCGAGGTGATGCAGCAGAAGTGGCCTGCTTCCTTCTGCTATAGTTGAATTTTTCAAGCTAACATATAAAGGTTACAATACGCACTTTGATACATATAGCATTTTGTTTTATCCACCCCCATCCTCTCTAGTCTTGCTCATCTCCTATCTCCCCTCAAATATTCCTTCCTTCTGCTCTTATGTCACATGTACTGAAGACACAAAATGACCACACACAATCCCTGAGTCCTCAACCTAAGTACTGGAAATGCTGAACACCAACCACCTCCAGCGTGAAGCCACAGTGAGCCAGCCACAGGCTTGTGACTACAAAAACTGAGACGTCAACAGCGAGAGGGCAGAAGGTCCAAGTCTGCAAGAGAAGCAGCCAACAAACCCTACCCTTATCAAGGCAGAAGCACTTCCATGGGCTGGAATCCAGCTACTGCTGGGTCACTGCTAGGCTGATCTCACAGAGATCCTGAGCAGAATCAGTGATCAGCAGAGCTGGAGGCTGAACACAGTTTTCCCCTGGAGGTAGAGACAGAGCCCTGCAAGAATTCTGACTATTCAGAGCCCTCTCCCCGGGCCCCATGCAGGCTAAAGCAAAGAGCTAAATTAAACCTTTCTTTCACACATAATCCTCTAAGAGCCAAGCAACGGAGCTAAGGTATAAAAGGCAAGGCAATGTGAAGAGACTGGCGTGTCAGGGTAGGCTAGCACTGCCTACAAGTGGCTTACACGCAAGCACATATGTGTATACATGCAAGCACATGCGTGTACATGGGAAGAGAGTTTTTAAAGTCATTCATACATAAGAAGAAGCTCCACACATGAGCTGTGGATTAACTGAATGGAAAACGCCAGGCATCTTGGCATTCAGCTGCTACTACCCAGGAACTGGTAATTCATTTTTAGTAAACGCTCCGAAGGCACTAATTTCAAGTCAAGGAAGAAAGAAACAGCATGGAGAAGAATGGCAGACTACCTCTTGAGAAACCTCTTACCACAAATGCAACAAAACGCTGGCCCAAAACGGTGAGCGCTAGCTTTTCCGAGCTGCTGAGATGAACTGAAGGCTTGCAACCGTCAGCGCGGGCACAAAGGCAGATCCCACTGAGCGAGCGGGAACTCTGTGGCCCACACGTGCTTGCCTTGTCCTCATGTGACCCAGACAGGGGCTTACCTAGCTGTTCAGCATGACTGACGTAGGGCAAGAGGTAACAGTCAGGCCGAAAAATAAAACAGAACACTAACCGAAAAACTTAGAAGGAAAATCTAGAGAATGGATATTTAGAGAAAGCTTTGAAAACGTGGTGTTTTCCTGGGATGAGAATCTAGGAGGCCACACATAGTGTATGCGAGGAGGGTGAGAATTTCTAAAATTGTGAGAGTTGCACAATTCTATGAATACAGTGGAAACACGGGCACACATTTTAAAATGAGGAATTTTATGGTGTGCAAATTATATTCCACTGAAAGCACTGTAAACAAACATGGCATCCTCTTCTAGAGCTCTCAACCCTCACCTTAGAGGGCTGCCCCTGGAAGTCGGCTTAAGCTTGAAGAGAAAGCCTACTGAGGGAAGCACAAAGGCCCTCAGCAGGGTGTGAGGCTTCACTGGCTCCATGGACTCTGGGAATCCTGAGTAATTGTTAGCTAATCACTAGCTGATGAGGGAGATTTTAGTTTTAGTGCCTATACATGACAAAGACACTTCACAGAATTCACAAAAGTCACTGACCAGCTGCAAGAATGGTGGCCTGCACCTGCAATCTCAGGAAACTGAAGCAAGACCCTGTCTCAACAAAAACCAAAACCCTAAAACCCCAACAAGTGATTTATGAGAGAGAAGAATCTGATTTCTGGAATTACCACATTATCATTAAAATGTGCTAAAATAAAATCATTGCTGGGCGGTGGTGGTGGTGGTGGCGGCGGCGGCGGCGGCGGCGGTGGTGGCGCACGCCTTTAATCCCAGCACTCTGGAGGCAGAGGCAGATGGATCTCTGTGAATTCGAGGCCAGCCTGGTCTATAGAAGGAGATCCAGGACAGCCAGGACTATGCAGAGAAACCCTGTCTCCAAAAATGAAAATACATAAGTAAATAAAAAATAAAAATCATCAAAACAAAACGGCAACAACAAAAAATAAGACACACAAAGAGACTGGAAAGAACATACACAAAACAATAAATACATGAAACAAAAAACCCACAAGACAACAGAAGTCATTGCTAAAAAGCCTCACGTTGAACTTGTAGACAAAGACTCAGATCAGCTACTTTATCTAAGTTCGAAGAACTAAGGAATTGTGTCTAGAACTAAAGTGTGAGAACATACCAAACAGACAAAGAGAAAGCACATTCTTAAACACACCAAAATGGAGATCCCAGAACTGAAAAAAAGCGAAATCCCTGAAACAGGAAACACGGACTGAATTGCAGACGAGTGTGTAGAAGGGGAGAAAGCCAACTTGAGGACAGGTCAGTTCCAATGCTCTGGTCAGAAAACTAACAAGAAAAAGGAACGAAAGGGAAGCCCAAGATGTGCTCACTCCATCAGGTTAGTGTCTAATCAACCGCGCTCCCTGACAGGAGAGGAGTACTTGCCGGCACCAATCAAAGAACGCACTGCAACAAGATCTGTGTTTAAAGTATTCGTTAATCTGTTAGAAACTTCTCTAAGTCGGTAGGGCAGTGTTATCCCTGATCACCACAGACACAGAGACACTGCCAAGGGAACTACAAATTAAATATCTTATGTGGGTTTTTTGATTGTTTTTGAGACAGTGTCTCACGAGGCCCAAGCTGGCCTTGAACTCACTATGTAGCTGAGGATGACCATGAATTCCTGATTCTGCTTTCACCTCCTCAGAGCTGGGATCCCAGGCATGTGCCACCCCACCCGGCTACAGACTAAATTTAAATTATGATCTTTTGCTTGCTAAATTTAGAATTTGATGATAATTATTTTTAAAACTATTCCCTAAATGGCTTGTAGGACTTGTAAGCTAAAGGGATGCCTAAAAAAAGACAATTCTACCCAAAGTACCATTTACCCACTTGGTCCTGTAATGCTCCGCAAGGATCCTGTAACTTTCGCTTTCTATTACTCCTTTGTTGGGGGTGGAGGGTGACTTTTTTTTTTTTCTTTTGGTTTTTTGAAACAGGGTTTCTCTTTGTAGCCCTGGCTTTCCTGGAACTCACTCTGTAGACCAGGCTGGTCTCAAACTCAGAGATCTGCCCACCTCCGAGTGTGGGGATTAAAGGCCTGCACCACCACCATGCCTGGCCCTTTCTCCTACTCTTGAACTTTGCAAAGTTATTCCACAGCAAAATGAAATGCTTTAAACTCCACTCACAGGCTATAACTTGGATAAAGTTAAATGAAGCCAGTCACACAAGTCAGTATATCACGCGATTCTATTTATATGAAGTGTTCTGGATATAAAATCCATAGAACAGGAGACCAATGGCTGTACAGGCAAGGGAAGACTGAGCAATGGTGAGGGACTGCTAACAGGCACAGGGTTTCTTCTGGGGATGATGAGAATATCCTAAAAGTGACTGCGATTCACAATTCTATGATTATATTGGAAACCACTAACACATTTTAAAATGGTGAGTTACATGATATGTGAGTTATATTCCAATAAAAACATTGTAAAGCAAACATGGCATGCTCCACTAAAGCTTAACTTCTATGTACTGCCTCTGACCCACCAATGGCTGTCCTAAATTTATACATAATTGATTTTTTGTTTTGTTTTGAGGTGTTGGGGAGCAAATGCATTGCCCCATACATACTGAGCAAGCGCTCTACCACTGAGCTGCACCATCTACATGCATCTGTTTACCTGCGGAGGCCCAAATTAACTCAGGGTCAGAGAATCAGAGCTTGCTTTAACCAGCAGGGCTGCATAAGGGGATGATCTGACCACGGGCCTGGTTACCAGGTGTTTGGAAGGGTCTACACTTGGCTGTGCGGTATGCTTTGATCTTGAGAGAAGGAAGTCTTTTGCCTCACCCTTTGTCATGTTATAAAAAGCCTTTTGAATAAACCTTCGAGGCTATTGGGTGTTGATTCAGGCCCTCCTGAAGCTATCCTGTGTTTCTGTCTTTCTTCTTGTCTTCCAGATCTCTCTATCTGATACTTTCTTATCCCTCTCTCCTCCTCCTCCTAAGAACCCTAGAAAAGGTGGGAGTAGGTCAGAGCTGGACTCCCACAGACTCCCACAATTACCAAAAGACATATATTAGAATTCTCATAGAAGAACCTTCCAATAAGTCAAGAAATAGGAATCCAGAACTCCCAGAAACAGAAAATAATCATACAACAAGATCATACACAACAATGGTCACATGGATGAATGTCACTAGCATGTTGGACAAAAGATGCCTGTCACAGAGGCACACACAATGAGACACACTTAACTATAGGCCAAAAGTCAACCGTGGCGTCTAAAATTGGGATAGTAAGGACCACCAAATGGAGAGTGGGTGGGTATGGACAGAAAGAGACATGAGTGAGAGTTTTGGGGTGCTGATAACTCTTGCTATATAATCTGAATATCAATCACACAGGTGCATTCATTTCTGAAAGTTTATACAACTGAGTACTTCACATGACTTGTCTTTTTCAGGATCTTATATTTCAATTACTCTGAACAGTATCAGCAAGGATGGGGGAGGTAGAGGTGGATGGGAGAGCCAATCAAAACTACGTATTTACAAAACTGCCATGAAGAAACTTGCCATTTTGGAAGCTAATTAAGAATATTAAATTTAATTTAAAAAAGAATTTTGCTAAAGAGACACATACAAGAGAGGAACATGAGTTTCCAGAAGGTGAAGGGTTTGTCTCTCCTGACTCTCTCCAGGGCCAGTGACGGGACAGGGTGACATGGCTGTCCCCACCCTTGTCTCAGGAGTCTCTCCAGGGCCAGTGACGGGACAGGGTGACATGGCTGTGCCCACCCTTGTCTCAGGAGTCTCTCCAGGGCCAGTGACGGGACAGGGTGACATGGCTGTCCCCACCCTTGTCTCAGGAGTCTCTCCAGGGCCAGTGACGGGACAGGGTGACATGGCTGTGCCCACCCTTGTCTCAGGAGTCTCTCCAGGGCCAATGATGGGACAGGGTGACATGGCTGTGCCCACCCTTGTCTCAGGAGTCTCTCCAGGGCCAGTGATGGGACAGGGTGACATGGCTGTGCCCACCTTTGCTCCAAGAGGCTGACTGCTCCCAATCAGAACACTCCGCTCACCTGGGCCTTTTCTCTCTTTGCTCTGATCAGTGTGTCTTGATAATGCTGCGCCACTTCCGCAAGGACCCCCTCGAGTTTAGCCGCAGGAATCTGCAAGGCCTGCAGAGTCTTCTGAGCGTCCCCTTCATCCAAGGCTTCATTAATTAAACCGATGGCCAAAATCCCTAAATACAGAGAAAACGTTAGTTTTTATCTAAGAAATTTAGAAACAAATCAACCCTATAATCTCAGCTACTCAGGAGGTTGACAGAAGAGAATCATGTGAGCCCACAAGTTCAAGACCAGCAAGACACGGTGCTAACTCCATAAACTCACCTAAGAGTAATCATGATTCAAACCACAATTGCACAGCACTGTACTTCAAAAACATATTTTAGTTATTTCATCTAAACTCCCTCATCCTACCCATTCCTACAGGAGGCTCGGGTTTTTTTTCTTTCATTTTCAATTCATTAACTTAAGTGATGGAATTTTGCTTTTGTTTCAGTCTCACTATGAGGCTCAGGCTGCCTTTAATGACCAGGCCTCCTGAGTGCTGAGATTCCAAACCTGGCCACCACATGCTGAGGAAGTGATGAGGGTCAATCAAACCGGCTCCACAGCTTTCAGAAACATTCAGATGTGCAATCAAAATCATTCATCATTTTTACTGAATGGAACAGGAGGCTTGGGGACCTCCTCCCGAGGATCACACAAATTAGAGGCAGATGAAGACCTAAGCCCAGGATTGCCCATTCCAGGCCCTTCCCACCAATCACCTGAGTGTTTCTCACAGGGAAAACAAACAAAAATTGGAAACACCCACTCAGGCAGCTAGGCTACTTTGGGGAGGATTCTGCTGTACATTGCAGCATTTGGCTGGTTTTTTGTTTTTTTTTGTTTTTTTTTTGTTTTTTTTTTTTTGGTTTTTCGAGACAGGGTTTCTCTGTGTAGCTTTGCGCCTTTCCTGGAACTCGCTTTGGAGATTCACCTGGCTCTGCCTCTCGAGTGCTGGGATCAAAGGCATGCGCCACCACTGCCCGGCTCACATTTGGCTGGTTTTTGAGAGGAAGCCTGGAATGTCCTGAAGGACAGAGCACCTGTCTTTTACGGAAGTACCTCCCACCACACCTGATGGTGTGCCAATGGAGACATCCAATGGTGGGCCTCAGGGTAGTTTCAGGATGGGGCTGGCCATGCCGGATGTAAGACACAGCTTGAAGTCATGCAGTATCAGCCCAGCCTCCTGATTATTAGAGACATGGCCAATAATTCAGCCAATTGTGTATAGGTGGGAAGTCAATTCTGGATTCCCAAAGCTCAGGTGAGCTTCCCTGCTCAGTGACATTAGCTTGAGGACCACAGGTCCCAACAGCAGCTTTGCAGTCAGAACCCTCCCAGACAGTCCCTGGCTCTCCTCCTTTGTCTCCTGATTTATACCCTTTATAATCCAACTGTAATCCCAAGTCTAGCGCGACTCCGAGTTCTAAGCGCCATTCCGGCAAACCATTAAACCCTACTTGGTTCAGAAGTGAGACCCAGCCTGGGCTTGCAGCTGATGTCTGACCAGGAGGGGTCTTGTGGGGACTGTGCCCTCAACCTGTGCTAGATGACATAATGCAGGTATTTATGGCAGAACCACTTGTTATAACTATCTCTTACAGCTATAACAGATCGTGTAAATTCACCTCCCCAAAAATGTGTTTATACGATACATACCCGGGGTTGGGGATTTAGCTCAGGGGTAGAGTGCTTGCCTAGCAAGCGCAAGGCCCTGGGTTCGATCCTCAGCTCCAAAAAAAAAAAAAAAAAAAAGGATACATACCCAACTATAATAACTATCTGGTGTACTGAAAACAGTAGACAACCATAGCTGTTTGAGATGTGTGTGTGTATGTGTGTGTGTGTGTGTGTGTGTGTGTGTGTGTGTGTGTGTGTGTGAAATATATAGACATATACATTTCAATATTTCATTCAAAAGCCTTGGAGGAGCGATATTTAGAACCAGCTTGTGGTGTATGTATGTGTTTATGTGTGTACCGTGGGTCTGTGCCAGTTGCGTGTGTGGGTGTATGTGGGCGTATGTGCGGGTATGTGGACATGCATTTGGAGGCCAGAGGTTGATATCAGCTATTTTCCCTAATCACTAGGCTGGCTGGTCACGAGCTCCCAGGGAGTGTCTTGTCTCTGCCTCCCTCCTCCCCAGTACTGGATTTACAGATGTACACCAGCACCCCAATTTTTACATGGGTGCTAGGGATCTGAACTCGTGACTTCACGCTTGTAGGGCAGGCACTTTACTGACTGAGCCATCTTCCCAGCCCCAAGTCACATCATCTTGAACAGCAACCTTTGCTGAAGGGACACGATGATTACTCACGCTCATGTTCCTCATGGACCACCAGGTTCACATGGTCCACACAAGCCTGGATGTCATTCCATGTAATAAATTCATTATTCTCTGCATGTGCCTGAGCTTTCAGCTTCATCAACTCATCGAGATACCTGTCCCAGCCCGAAAGAAAAGAGAAAAACCTTCAGAATGATTCTTCAAGGAGCAAAGTCTCTAGAAGATGGGAAATGTTTGATATATAAGCCATAGGCAAGTTCTGGGACTGCAGAGCGGCCTTAAAACATAAACAAACAAGGGAACCACTTAGACTCTACTTCTAGAAGACCAACTCTAGAGGCAGGGGCTTATCTAAAGACAGACAAGAGGGCCAAGCTGGGGACACGGCACAGTGGTAGAGCACTCGCTTCATTATGCATGAGGCCCTGGTTCCAGCCCCAACCCCAACCAAAACAGAATGTCACGGTGTCTGTAACGGACTGACAGCACATTGGGAGGATATAAAGCCCGGGGTGAAACCAGGAGTGCAGACACGAGGAGACAGAGGTAAGCGGCATGCAGTGGACCTGAGGCACACGCCCTGGGCCCCCACCTTTGACTGTTCTCTTCCTCGATATTGGTAAGGCCTGTGACTGCGCTGCTCAGCTGCTTCCACACGGTGTTCATGTCTCCTGACTCCAGAGCCCTGTTGATGAGGGCCACGGAAGAGAGCATCTCCACCGCTACGGTGAGTTCAGGATGGGTGAGGCTATGCTGGACAGGGGGGAGAGGAGGAGAACGCTGAGGAAAGACACTCCATCACCAAGAGAACTGGAAGTTCCACTCGGAAACCCGAGTTTCTGGAAGACGCTTCTACCCAAGTACACCTGGATGTGTGTATTAAATTCACTTCCACCCCATTCTGCTCCCAAAAGAACAGGCTCAGTTAACTTACTTCAGGACTCTGCTGCTGCAGTGTAGCCAACTCCTTCTGATAGAGATCGGCCGCAAACGGATACACCTGGGGCAGCTGGGCTTCAGGATTCATCAGCTCCAAAACGGTCTTCTCGGCGATGCCCTTCTGGATCGCTGCATTGATGGCTGCTACTGCTGCCAATCCTGACAGAAAACAGGTCAACAAGCAGCAGGCTCAGAGCCCTGTGCAAAAACAGTGCCTTGTTTTGTGTGGGAGACAGGGTCTCACTATGTAGCTCTGGCTGCCCTACAACTCACCTGGCCTTGAACTCACAGAGATCCACCTGCCTCTGCCTCCCAAGTGCTAGGATTAAATGAGTGTGCCACCATGCCCGGCTGCTTTTATTTTTAAAAAATTATTTTTATGTTATGTGTATGACGTTTTGGTTGCATGTATGTATGTGTACTGCATGTGTGCCTGGTATCCATGAAGACCAGAAGTAGGTGTCAGATCCCCTACAACTGGAATTGCAGATGGCCATAAACCACCATGGGAATGCTGGGAACTAAACCTGGTCCTCTACAGAGTGGCAAATGCACTTAACCCCTGGGCCAGTAGCACCACACACACCCAACCCCTCACCACCCACAATCTGCTTTAAAATTTCTGTGGAGTATGTGTGTATATGCATGTTCACATGTGTATAGACACATGTGGCAGGACATATGTGGAGGCCTTAAGTTGATGCTGGGTGTCTTGATCACTCCTGACCTTATACACTGGGGCAGGGTCTCTGCTGAACCTGGAATCCACTAGTTTCAGGCTAGTCTGGCTATTCATCTTGCCTACCATGCACTGGGATCACAAATCAGCTGCCATGCCCACCAGGCTTTCACATAAATCCTGGGGATCAGAATCCTGGTCCTCATGTTTAAGCAGCAAATGCTTGCCCTGTTGAACCATCTGTCTAGTATTGCATACTCCCATTTACACACACACACACACACACACACACAGAGGTTTCAATATGTAGCTCTACTCTGGCTTTATTCATAAAGACACTCCTGTCTCAGAAGTTACTGGGATTAGGCATAGGCCACTAAGTCTGGCTAGGAGATACCAATTTTTATAGAATGAAATTTCATTCTGTACCTATAATATCAGCCATGATACTTGAAGTGGAACTCTCATCTCTGAAAACCCACCACCTCACTGAAGATGGTAATAGCGCCCTGTAGTGGGGGTGGGGCGCAGTGGCAGCAGCAGGGCATGGACTCCCAACAGGAGCAGAGAAGGGGCGTAGCTGGGCAGGGATGGAGCCGGGCCCAAGGCTGAGCCCACACTGAATGCAGAAGGCCAAAGAATGGCTTTACTGTGGAGTACCTGCAGAGGCCATGGCAGTGGACACGGACCTCTTGCTGGTGTCAGGGCTGTACCAAGCCTGTGACTGAGCTCAAGAACTGGGAAGCCAAGCACCCACATATTCAAGTCACCCACCATAAGGACCTTGTTCACCCAACGCTGAGCCTATGGGCTGGACTATAGTCCATGAGCAAGGATCCACCCCTAACTTGGATGTGCAGGACCCACAGGCAGGATGGGCGGCTGGCTGTACACTTCAGCAGGCAGTCCATCATGCCAGGCACATTGTGCCAGCTGGCTATCACCCAGTATGCTCTCTCAGGCAAGTGGCTGATTTACCTGGCACCTAATTTCAAACAAGACTACGCCAGGCTAGCACTGTCTGGACCACGGTTGAGGGGCAGCTTTAGGAAGCTGAGATGACAGGTTCCGGGCCATATGTGTCTACAAAGATGTCTTCATACCAGTGTTTGAGTTCCTGCCCTCCCTGCTACAGGCATTAGGACCTGCTTACCTACATGCCAATGGCCACACCTACCTACCTGGGTATCTACGGTGCTATCGGCTGGCATCTCTGCCACACTTTATATGAGAGCTTTTGCAGTTTGCAGACAATGCCTTTGTCTTGCAAGAGCTAGACTGTGCCAACAATATAGAACTCACATAGCAGGGCCAAGTCAGGAAAAACTTTCTGCCCCACTGCTGCCGGCAGTTCCTGCCATCTTCCTCTTCCTTATCCCAAGAAGGCCAACGTAGCTGTGAAAACTAGTCCATCTGAGTGTGAGGGCTGCCTGCACCCTTAGTTCCCCAGAACTCCAGCCCCTGTGCAGGCCTGACTCCACCCACCCCACCCCTCTCCCCCAGGCCAGGCCCTCAGCCTCCCTTTTCAATGCTGCCTCCTGAATGGCCCAGGACCTCCAGCTGGGGACACTCCAGAAGGAGGCCTCCTGTCCAGGAGTGTACCTTTTGTTCTCCTGCATTCCTGTGCTTGACCCCAGAACAAGCCGGCCCAGAGGTAGGGGCGCTGCAGGACTGAGCAGGCTGGGGTAAGGGAGACCAGTTCATGGTGCTCACTCATCGTGTGGCTGACAGGGGAGGCAGGACATGGGGTCTGTCACCCATCACTTCACAGCTTACACCTCCGTCCTCCCTTCCCTGGCTACCCTGGCATGTGCTCACACTTAGCACGTCAATAAAACCCAGCTTGGGTCTAGAAAAAAAAGAGTCCCTCCCCACTTCACCTCCATTTCCTGCCCGCACTAGTCAGCAGGTGTGCAAGATCACTACTTTCTAGTGAGGCTGCCCTTCAGAGCTTCCCAACCGCACCTGACACCACTCGGCCCAAACAAACATGCAGCACTCCTTCACAGTGCCCACTGCTCTCAACTCTCCCGCCCCTGGGCACTGTCTGCCCCTACTTTCCTCCTTCCGGCCACAATCAGGAATGTTCTCTCCTCCTCCACAGCCCAAATCTCTACCCTCTAAGTGTGGACTTCTCCAGACACTTCCCTAACTACCCACAAAGGCGCCTTTAGCCAGAGTGAATCTGCCTGGACTCCAGTTCTGCTTTTAAAACTACAAGAATCCTGTGGCCACCAAAAATGCGTAGCTTTTCATCATGACCAGGAGGCTCAGGTACCAGGTGACACAGCTTCAGACCCTTAAATGACAAAGCCACAGCTTTCCTCCCCGTGAACACTTCCCTGGCCTAGGCTAAGGGACTTACTTCGTTGGTATTGCTGGGCAGCACTGTTGGCAGCGTCCACTCCGGCCTGTACCTCCTCCTTCTGCAGGGGGTCAGTCTGGCCACTCTGGGGGAAGCAAAGGACACTGATGAGATGATTGTTCATGCGTAGACCTCTGGGGCTGGAAGATCTCTTCACAGCAGTCACAAGGGACAGAGAACCAGAGACGTAAGAGACAGCTCCAGGCTTCATACAACCAAGCCCTTGCCAAATCTGGGGTACAGTGGCTTTCCATAGTCTAGTATATTGGCACATGCGCATGTGTGAGTGTGTGTGTGTAAAGCACTGAAATGTTCTGAGTCAACATTTATGGACTTGCAAGGGTAGTGATGTTTATTCCAACCAATGCATGCTGGGACTTTGTAAGATGTACACTTGTCTTTATCTAGACAAGAAAGAGGCGATTTTCCTATTTGTTCTTCAGGGAAAAGCCTATACAAGTTGAATCCCACATGATCCACCCTGAAGCACCTGAAGTATTCTCCAGTGTTAGCCAGAGGAAACCAGTGACATGGGCTTTTTCTGAAGTAAGAATGGAAAAACTTCAGGTTTTCCTACAAAGATTTCCCTTAGAGGGAGGGGACTGGAGGAGTGGGTAATGGAGAGAGGAGGCATCATGTATTTTAAAAGAGGATTCACAGTTCTTAAAGTGAAACTGGGCTTTAGAGAATGTGTGTACTCTAGTTGAAATCTGAAACGCCACCAGCCTAAGTTGTATTAAGGAAAACAGTTGTATTAGGGAATACCCAGAGAGACCACACAGAAGTGAAGGCCAGACACCTGGGGGACAGCGTGGAAGCCAGGGGCAGACACCTGGGGGACAGCGTGGAAGCCAGGGGCAGACACCTGGGGGACAGCGTGGAAGCCAGGGGCAGACACCTGGGGGGACAACGTGGAAGCCAGGGGCAGACACCTGGGGGACAGGGTGGAAGCCAGGGGCAGACACCTGGGGGACAGCGTGGAAGCCAGGGGCAGACACCTGGGGGACAGCGTGGAAGCCAGGGGCAGACACCTGGGGGACAACGTGGAAGCCAGGGGCAGACACCTGGGGGACAGCGTGGAAGCCAGGGGCAGACACCTGGGGGACAGCGTGGAAGCCAGGGGCAGACACCTGGGGGACAGCGTGGAAGCCAGGGGCAGACACCTGGGGGACAGCGTGGAAGCCAGGGGCAGACATCTTAGGGGACAGTGGAAGCCAGGGGCAGACACCTGGGGGACAGTGGAAGCCAGGGGCAGACATCTTGGGGGTTGACACAGAACCAAGAAGGCCAGGCAGCCCACCTGTCTCTTCTGCTGCTGGTCGCTCTGGAGCTGCTTCATGTACCAGTCGCTGTTCTGGGTCTGCAGCCCGCGGAGGCCCAGGGCCGGTGACTGCAGAGCCTTAAGCAGGGCCGTCACACAGCCCTGCTCTAACGCCAGGTCGATGTTGGCCAGGGCAGAGAATGCTGAGGGGAAGGGCAAAGGCTTAAAACCAATCTCACAGCAGCACAGCAGCCTAGATAATCTCCCCACACACCCCCAAAACAATCGCAGCTCCAGACTGTGGAGCCAGCCCAGGGCTGGCACGACCGCAGCTCAGAAGGTCAAGATTCTAGAGTAAGAGAACCTGAAAGCCATTAAGTTGAGGGGTCTCCAAGCAAATTGTTCCTCAATCTGCACACTTCTGCCACATCCCAGGCCTACTTAAAAGCTTATAGCTGTGGATGGCTTGGCACCTGGATGGGCCTACCAAACCAGACCAACCAATTCCTACACTCCTCAGAATGTCACATCTTTCCCATGATGCTTCCAAACTGTGACACAAACAGAAGAAAGTGTCTTCCGTGGCAATTTATACCTTTGGGCAATTTTGTTTTGAAAAAATCTTTTACGTTCTCACCCAGGAGTTCATCCAACTCTCCCCTACTGTGACAGCGTACACCTCACTAACAACCTTAGTGCCTTCAACCATTTCTTTCAATCCACTAGCCTGCTGCCTCCCTGTGCTGACTACTTTTATGTTAACACAACCTAGAGTCATCCGAGAGGAGGGAACCTCCATTGAGAAAACGCCTCTGTAAGATCCAGCTGTAAGACATTTCCTTAATTAATGACTGATGGGGGAGGGTGAGTGGGGCCATCCCTGGGCTGCTGGTCCTGGGTTCTATAAGAAAGCAGGCTGAGCAAGCCATGATGACCAAGCCAGTAAACAACACTCCTCCATGGCCTCTGCACTAGCTCCTGCCTCCAGGATCCTGCCCTGAGTTCCTGTCCTGACTTCCTTCAGTAATGAATTGTGATGTCGAAGCATAAGCCAAATAAACCCTTCCCTCCCCAAGTTGTTTTGGTCATGGTGTTTCAACACAGCAATAGTGACCCTAACTAAGAGACTCCCTAACACACAGCAGTCAGAAGCGGACAAAGGCTGTCCAAAGAGGAGGGGCTGTGTCTTCCCCTCAAAACTCTTTTAGTCACAGAACTTGAAGGCACATGACAGGGGAACCCAGATGTTGTTGTTGTTGTTGTTGTTGTTGTTGTTGTTGTTGTTGTTTTCCGAGACAGGGTTTCTCTGTGTAGCTTTGCGCCTTTCCTGGAACTCGCTTTGAAGACCAGGCTGGCCTAGAACTCACAGAGAGCCACCTGCTTCTGCCTCCCGAGTGCTGGGATTAAAGGCGTGCGCCAACACCACCCGGCCCAGATGTTTCTTCAACAGAAAATGATAATAAAGAGATGCCTCCCATAGGGTGACTGGGGATGGGGTGTGTTGCCCAAGCTGGTCTTCAGCTTGAGGGCTTGGGTGACCCTCCTTTAAGCGTGCACCACACCATCATGCCTGGCTCATAGGACATTTTGTTTTTTGTTTTATTTTGTTTGTTTTTTTTTGTTTTTGTTTTTGTTTTTTTTTGCTGTGTTGGAAGATGATGTCTTATTTTCTATTTGTGTAAGTTAATGGGACCCCCTGTGACATTTTCATACATCCATCAATCATGTCCATCTACATGTCTACCCTCCCCCCTCATTCTTCCTCTCTCCTTCCTCAAAATAGTCTTCCTAGCCTGACTTTTAGGAGTAAATGAAATCATACACATGAAAGCCCTTCACATAATGTAAAATAAATAAGGTATTATTAAGTTGAAAGCCAGAATAAGGCAATTTATGATTTAAGAAACTATAGCTGCGTGCAGTGGTGGCGCACGCCTTTAATTCCAGCGCTCGGGAGGTAGAGGCAGGTGAATCTCTGTGAGTTCGAGGTTAGCATGGTCTACAAAATGAGTTCCAGGACAGGCTCCAAAAGCTACACAGAGAAACCTTGTCTCGAAAAACAAACAAAAAAAAAGAAGAAGAAGAGAAAAGAAAAGAAAGAAAGAAACTACAGCTTCTGGAAGTCATAATTTCTGTATCATTTACAGTCCATTTCTTTTCAGAAAACAAAAATACAGTGCTATTACCACCCCACCCAGAGATAAATATCTGACTTTATAGTTAATGTAGCAAAATCAATAAAATACTAAAAATTAAAATATTTGGGACATAACAATACTTAACTTTGAGTGATTAGTTAAAGAAAAAGAGAAGCAGATCACAAGCTCTCTCAGAAAGCCAGACAGCAGCCCAAGAGAGACAAAGTCTCAAATAAACCAGACCTCGCAAGGGGAAACCAGACGCACAGAGCCAGGGCAGGGACGCAACACAGCGGTAGTGCTTGCTGGGTATGAGTGAGGACCTGGGTTCAAGTCCCAGCCCTGCAAACAACTAAGATTAAACACTCACATGCATTTGGGCGCACACATTGCCACACACACATACACACACATGCACGCTCTCACACTCAAAGGTAAGCAATAGTCTCAGTGAGAAGTTGCTTTAGATTTATGATCTCACATTGGCTCCTAGGAAACTGTCCCTAAGTCTGCAATTCAATTAACTGACACCTGAGCTGGGGTGGTAACTTTTTTTTAAAGTGAAACAAAAGAAACTTAATTTTAGAATATAAACAAAAGCTAATGCATATGATTGTTTCTTAACAGTTAAATATATAGAGTCAAATGCATTTTTCTTAAAGGAGCCTTCTCTTAAGATCCTTCTTTGGGCTGGGGGTGTAACTCAGTGGTAGAGCTTGCTCAGCATGCACAGTGCCCTGGGTTTCATCCCTAGCAGCACTGAAAGAAACCTTGAGCATCTTTAGAACTGACAGGATGCTCAGCAGGTAAAAGCCTGAGTTCAAGCCCTGGAAGCCACGTAAAGGTGTGGGGAGAGGACCAATTCCACAGGTCCTCTGACCTCTATAAGCACATGTGCCCACACACGCACATCCATGTACTACTGCTACTACTAATAATAAATTAAAAATAAATAATGCTTTGGGTGGCTGAGAGAGCTCAGCAATAATACAAAGGCAACCCTTGCTGTGAAAAAAGGTCCCTGGGATAAGGCCATGTTTCCCTGACAAGTTTGCTGAACCTAAAGATATCAGGAGTGGAGCCAGTTAGTGGTGACACACATCTTTAGTCCCAGTACTTGGGTGGCAGAGGCAGATGGATCTCTGTGAGTCCCAGGATAGCCAGGGCTACACAGAGACCCTGTCTCAAAAAAACAAAACAAAACAAACAAACAATAAGACATCCGGGGCATGCTCACTCCTTAGCATGGCTGTGGCCTTACACACACACGCTAATTTCCAAGATAACCAGCACTCAGCTGTTTATACTCCACCCCCTCACTAGCCCGTCTCTATCAACTGTGCTGTTCTAGCACTAGCTGACTAGGAAAACCAACCTTCTACCGGAGGACGCTGTCAGGCCAATCACCACTGTGCTCATTCCAAACCTTGTGTATCCTAGGCAGCCACATCCATTCTGGGGAGCCCTACTGGTCCCATTTTCAGCCCAACGTCTTTAGAGTGTAAAGAACAGGGATGTCGGGTCTGGAGAGATGGCTCAGAGGTTAAGAACACTGACTGCTCTTCAAGAGGTCCTGAGTTCAATTCCCAGCACCCACATGGTGGCTCACAGCCATCTGTAATGAGATCTGGTGCCCTCTTCTGTGTACAAAATAAATAAATAAATCTTAAAAAAAAAAAAAAAAGGACAGGGATGTCTCCTGGCAAAAAGACCTTCACAGAGAAAAGATCATAGAATGGGACTTAGCTGCCAGCCCCTGCGTGAGGCCCTCAAAGAAGCAAGAGTGCAGATAATCTAGACGCCACGTGCCCAAAGCTTTTCTTGATGACCATGTTATTCCGTTAGCCCAACAAAAGTCCCTCACACTCACGGAGCCTTGACAGCAGTGGAGGGACACCAAAGAAACAAAACAATGTCGTTTGCTGTGGGATGGTCTGTATGGCAAATGTGTTGCTGATTGGTCAACAAATAAATCACTGATTGGCCAGTGGCCAGGCAGGAAGTATAGGTGGGACTAACAGAGAGGAGAATTGAGAGAACAGGAAGCTGTGTGAGGGAGACACTGCCAGCCGCCACCATGACAAGCCGCATGTGAAGATCCCGGTAAGCCACGAGCCATGTGGCAAGGTATAGATTTATGGAAATGGATTAATTTAAGCTATAAGAACAGTTAGCAAGAAGCCTGCCACGGCCATACAGTTTGTAACTAATATAAGTCTCTGTGTTTACTTGGTCGGGTCTGAGCGGCTATGGGTCTGGCAGGTGAGAGAGATTTGTCCTGAGGTGGGCCAGGCAGGAAAACTCTAGCTACAGTAGTTAACAACCAGGCTTTCTCTAAACATGCACTTCAGAGTCTCAGTGCAGCCATCTACAGAAGCCTCTAGTCAGTGAGCCTTTCCTACATCTCAGCTTACCACTTAAATATGCAGATGAACACTTAGTAGCATCTGATTGCACAGATGGTAACGTTTAGACGAGGAATCCCAGTGGATGCATCATCCGGTCCATTAACAAAGGGATGATACCATTGATGTCCACTGAGTCCCAATGCCACACAGCCCACCCAATCACACCTGACACACCACTGCCGGGGTCGGGGCCGGGGCAGCAGCACAGTGGCAGAACCTGTGCTCAGCAGGCAAAGGCCCTGGGGTCGAAACCCAGCACAGAAACGGAAGAGGGGGGGACAAACAGACTGGACAACAAAGAGCAGAGACAGGCACAGGAGCACAGGCTATACCAAGCACAGACTACACAACCCACCGATAGCTAAAGCGACACGTCCAGCTACATCCTAACTGAGCACATCAACACTCCAGCCGCTCTAGGGACCCTCCTTAGGCTTCTAGCGCAGAGCCATACTTACTATTGACTTTGTTTACATTCCCCTGAATTTCAGCTTGTGTGAGCAGCTCCTCATAAACGTCCCTTTCTCTGTCAGAGTTTTCCGTCTGAGGATGAGCAAAAAGGGTAGAGATTAGCCAAGTGTCCTAAGAGCCCAGAGAATTATGTGTGGACTTCTCCCCAACCATGACGACACCAAGAACGAGTCTTCTGTACACAACATAGCTACACGACTAGAGCTAAAACCACAAGACCCAGGTCCACTTGATACTAACAGCAAGGGGTTCCTCCAGAGCTCGGCCAGGAAGGAAACACCAGGGTGGGGAACCGCCCTGCCTACCGAGGGCAGTGGGCTATGCCGGCATCCTTGCCTGAGAGCAGAGGACTTCAGCAGGCACCAGCTTGGAGCCTCTCACTGATGATACAGGCAGAGGCATGGCCTCACCACCTGCCTGCAAGCCTATTCAGCACCTACCCTGGGGCTTAAAATCCCTGCTCTATAATAAAGAGACAAAAAATATATACACAGACCTTCAATTTGACATGTGAATACCTCTCAATGAACCAAGACATTTCAAATCACTGACCTAAAAGGGTAGCTAAGCATGTGTGAAACCTTTTGTGCACTTGCTATTGTCGTATGAGTATGCTGGAGGGGTAGGCGTAGCACGTATATGTGGCAAAGAACAGCTCTGTGGAGTTGGTTCTCTCCTTTTACCTTTAACATGGGTTTGGTGATTGAACGTAGGTCCTCAGGCTTCTGTGGCTTACCTGCTGAGCCATCTCACAGGCCCTTGTTTTTGTTTTGAGACAGAGTCTCACTATAAATCCCTGCCTGGCCTGGCACTCACTATTTAGACCAGGGTTGGGCTCAATCACAGAGATCCACCTGCCTCTGCCCGAGTGCTGCACCATGACTGTTTTGTTTTGAGGCAGGGTCTCATCTGTGGTTCAAGCTGGTCTACAACTACTAGAATCAATCGTTAACTAACCTCCACATACTTATAACAACACAATAGTAACTATATATTTCATCCCAGAGAAGCTAATGGAGAAGGACCATATCAGTATTTGGAGATAAACTTTCAAAAGAAAACTATTCAAACTGACTTGAAATGGCCACACACAAGTGTGAAATGGGAGGGGAAAAACGTGCAATACCACAAGACTATGTATAAGCAATTACATTTTCGGGAAATTCTAGGAAAGGTAAAATGTAGTGAGAAAGAAAACAGACTGGAAGCTAGCTGGGCATGGTGGTGCTCAGCTTAACCCCAGCACTCGAGAGGCAGAGGCAGGCAGATGTCTGAGTTTGAGGCAAGCCTGGTCTACAGAATGAGGACAGCCACGGCTACACAGAGAAACTCTGTCTCAAAAAACAAAGGGAGAACAGACTGGTAGCTGCCTGGAGTTGGGGTGAAGAGGGAGAGCAGGGACTCTTGGCAGGGACAGCAAAATATGCACACACCCATCTATCAAAACCCAACTGTACACCCAAGACAGACAAACTGCACGACACATAAACTACATCCCAATAAAACGGCTTTGAAAATGCAGATTTACCAAACATGGAAGAAGAGAAGTTCATTAAAAAGATGTTGACTTTTTACCCTGTTTTTAGCATTTGTCGTCTTGTCCTGCTTGGCCTGGTAAAGAATATCCTGGTAAGTGGAAGCCAGGGGTTCTTCCAGATTAACAAGCATGGCATTGGGGTTTTTCAGAGCTGTAAATGTGTCGGCTGGAACTCTACGGTCGATAGCTTCATTAATAGCAATGACAGCAGCATGTACTAAAACCAAACAAAATCAACATTCAGCACGTTGAGCTTCTAGATGGGGATGGGTGCACACTACACAGACAAAGCAATACTGTAAGCAGCTGCTGCTGAGAAGGATAACCAGCTGTTGCTGAGAAGGATAACCAGCAGGGCTAGAGGAGTCGCCTGGCCTGCCACTTGCCATCTCCTGAATATTCATAAGACAACCTGGCCAAGAATGTTTGCTATGAAACAATGTTCACCCTTAATTACGTAGTAAATACCATAAAAAAAAAAAAAAAAGATCCCAAGAGGTGCTGAAATGCAGGACTCACTTTCTAACATCTTTAACAAAAACTGATAATCTATTTCCAAATAACCACGGCATAGGCTAGAGCAGGGTCTAAAAGTACTTCTAGATCAAAGCTGTTCATGCCAGAGACCCACGCACAGCATTAGCCATGGTGAGCAAAGCCCATTTCAGCCCAGAAAAGCTCCCTTACATGCAGCTTCATCCACCGAGAGCTCATTAGCCAGGATGCCCCCGATCTTGCTGAAGGCAGGCATCTGGATCCCGTACTTCTCCAGCTCGATCTTCATGTTGTTGATTTCCTCCTCTGCAGAAGAGAATGAAGACCCAGTGAAGCAAGTTAAGCACCTTTGCATAACTCAGGAGGATCAGATTCTTCAACTACAAGATGGGATAAAATGGCCTCTGCTCTAATTGATCAAAGATTAAGAAAATATTGTATTAAAGTACTTAGTACAGTACCTGCTGGACGGCATGTCATCAATAAATGTCAGCTCATTACTATTAGCAATAGCATCAAACATAACTAGAAAACAAGAAGATCCGGAGGACAGTGTGTGTTTGTCGTTTTTCAAGACAGGTTTTCTCTGCGTACCCTGGCTGTCCTAAACTTGCTCTGTAGACCAGGCTGGCCTCGAACTCAGAGATCCACCTGCCTCTGAGTGTTGGGGTTAAAGGTGTGTGCGCCACTGGGGACATAATGCTACTCACAGCATTTCCTACAGTAATCTATGGATGAATGAAGGCTTTAACGGGAATTTGATGACTAAGTCACAATCCGTTATCTCAGCCTTTATAATCCAAATCACTAGCTGCTACTCAATTTCCTTTCCAAGGCAGAAAGCCAGATGATAAAGAAAACAACTAAACTTTGACCTTTTCCTGAGTCTAGTGAATGAGCTTCCTGAAAGGAAAAATATTATAGATAAAAGCTTTACTACCAATTTTAAACTCCAAGGCTGACAGAACAATCACCAATTGAGAGAGTTGAACCTTACTCTTAACCAGTGTTACCACTGTCCATACCCTTCCCAAGCCTCCATCTCTTCAAGCACTCGACTATAACAAATACACAAAATGCTATGGCTTGGAATGTGGCTTACCCCACAAGGGTGGGGCTGTGAGAGGTACTGAGCCCTTTAAGAGGCGGGTCCAGTGGGAGGTCCCTAGGTCATTGAAGACAACTGTTCTGGGGAAGGATTAAGGTTGTTCTGATGGACCCTTTACTTCTCACAGGTAGTGCTCAGAGAAAACCTGGACCCACCCACCTTTCTGGCTCTAGTCTCCTGATACACTCTCTAGTGTATGTGCTTCCATCAGGCCATCTGCTATTAGTCTCTCATCAGAGGCCAACCAACAGGGCTGTCTGACTCGATTTCCAGTCTCCAACAGTTTCTCTAGAAGGTATTGCTGTACTTACAACACACAGGAAGTGTGTGCCAAGAGCTCACACATTAAGATAACGAAACTGTCATTTTTCAGCCACCCCACTCCCTTAGTTTTCTCTAACAGGTCCAGCGGGAAGGGAAAGACTTCATTGTATAAAGCTCTTTTCATAACATGGAGATGTTTAATGTCAGTTCCACATACTGCCTTTTGATGCTTTACATGTTACTATCCCAGATAACTGATACTCACGTAACAAAATATGTATGAGAAAACTAGACTCACCAATCCTCCCACACCACAAATCAAAGAGCAGAGTCTGCGACTCCAGGCTCACGTTCTTCCTACCACACTACAGGGCAGCTTACTTAGGCCTGTCATCTTCCTGAGGGAGTATTCTAAAGGCCTTCTCCTTTAGACAGGTCCTGTGAACTTCCCAGGCGATTACCGCGAGTCATGAGTCATACGTTTGCTGCCGAGCCTGCCCCTCCTTACCTGTGAAGTCAACCTTTCCATACAGGTCTTGAATCTGAGGAGCCAGGCCCAGCTTGAACAGGTACAAACTAGAAGACACCAATGTGCAAAAGATGAAGCCTCATGTAGCAGCTGCAGCTGCAGCGCGCAGATGAAAGGGTGACATTGGGAGAGAGGAGCGCTCTGCAGAGAGTCTCCCTTGCAGCGACAGTTCTACCACGGCATACTTTTCGTCCCAGGGAGGGCCACAATGGGATGCAACTTTCCCTTACACTCCAATTCAAGTCCCAGTTGCGGCAAAGTTAATGTGTAATTAGATGTTAATGTTAACATACCTGACATTCTGTCAGCACTAGTGAGGTCTTTTCACTTGTGTCTCTAAGTTTTAAGTAATAAGACATTTTAAACAAGTCTCATGAAAATGATTCAGAGAGCAAATCTTGCTTCAATAAAATTCCTATTACTGACACAGAAGCTTAATCCAGGTTAATTAAAAGTTTAAAATAAAGTACATCTTATTATCTTCCCTCTTCAGAGAATAATAAGACTCGACTCAGACAGGCAGTGGTGGCACACGTCTTTAATCCCAGCACCCAGGAGGCAGAGGCAGGTGGATCTCTGTGAGTTCGAGGCCAGCCTGGTCTACAGAGCGAGATCCAGGACAGCCAAGTCTACACAGAGAAACCCTGTCTCAAAAAACAAAAAGAATCTAGACTCTAAGCTCCACAAGGGAAGGACGATAAAGCTCACCAGTGACTCCTCCAGAGATAAATGTCTACAAGCCTGTTGTCAGGCTGATTCTCAAGCTCAAACAGATCAGAATCAACAGATTCGAAGAGATCAGGCCTGCACTTTACAGACACTGACATCAGCAAGACATAGGAGGAAGAAATAAAAACATATCGGAAGGAGTTGGTGCTTTGGCCCGGCAGGTAAAGGCACTTGCCATTAAACCTGACGACCTGAGTTCGCTCCCCAGGACTCAGGTGGTGGAAGAAATGACTGACTCCTAGAAGTTGTCCTCTGACCTTGACGTGTGTGTCGTTGTGCACACACAAAATAAAATGTTTTGTGAATCATTTAAAAAGGTGCAACAGGGGAATCCACAGTTTTGCATATAATCTATAAACCCTATTATCATCAAAAATAACCACACTCTGTAGATAATCTAGATAATCTCAATTAATTTTTACCAGGTTTTGCAATCAAATGAACTCATAGTAAACCTAAACTCAATTTTCACAACAGGAAGGATTTTTACTTAATATAAGGTGAAGGATTATGGGCCCAGTTAGCACCAAAATCAGTGGAGTTTTGTTTAAATTTGCTTTGGGGGTGGGGAGGAGACAGGATCTTATGCAGTCCTAGCTGGCCTGGAACTCATTATATAGCCAAGGATGACCTAGAACACCTGATCCTTCTAATTCCAAATGTAAAATATCAGGAGAAAAGAAAATAAATGTACAAACAACAGAGAATGGAATGTCACCTACAAAACAGCTGAGCATAACTGAGGTGCAATAACTATTTCTGGAATACTGTCAGTTAAAACTCTTTGTAGAGGGGAGGCGGGGAGAGCACATCTCAGTGAGAGCACTTTCGTAGCATGGTTGAGGTTGGGGAAGACCTCTGGCACTCCCTGAAGGTGTCGGAAGCAGCTCCTGGGTGACTGCTGGTACAAAGGAAGAGGATGCCCCAATAGTGAGTGAGGTGGGGATCTGCCCTGGGAGCTGCCGTTGAGGCCCTTCCTACATACTATCAAGTGTTGCCACCTTACCTTTCAGGAAAAGCACCAAATGGGAGGAAAGAAACCATAAATCCCGAGGCAGAACACTCTGCTCTACGTGTGCTTTCTAAGCAGAGAGTGCACATGCAAGAGGACCGGAGAACAATAGTGTACTTCCTCCCTTTGTCCTGACGCCATCATTAGAAAGGCTCGGCTAATTCTTCATCTGATTTCAAAGAATGGAGCGACTGGGACCCAGGCTACATCAGAGGCTACAGGAGAAGCAGAGAGGAATTCTGCCAGCTTCGCCTCTGTGCCTGCCAAGTTCAGATGGTCATTGTAGACACAGCCTTCACCAGGTTATCAACACAGACAGACCTCCGCACACGAAGCCAACCACAATGCTGAGAATTAACTGAGTTTTGGCTCAGACCCATGCATTTGAATTTGTTACTCTCTTCACACAGGAGATGCACTAGCCAGCTATTCACTCTTCTGCGTGCTCACAAGGATGCTGGTGATACCAAGAATCCTAAGTCTCATCAAAACCCCCGAGATGGAGCAGCTCGGTGGCAGAATGTCTGCTTAGCATGTGTGAGGTCCTAGACTCAACTAGAGATAACAGGCTTCTTATGCGTCCATGCTATAGGTCCACTTTCATTCATAAAATTAACATTGATTAAGCACACATACAAGAGGCTGTACAGCAAGAGGAATCCAAACAAACAAATCTCATCTTCATGCCCCACTTCCTCCCCAACTTTCTCCTTCAGTCCTGTAGCCACGGAGTAAATCTGATAAAACATTATACTATGTGGGAGCCCACAGAGGTTTCCTAGTGAGATCTGAGCTTGCTTTACCCAGCAGGGCTTTATAAAGAGATAAATTGACCATGTGTGTGGTTATCAGGTATTTGGGATGGTCTGCACTTGGTTGTGGGAGGGGGAGGTCTTCTGGTCCACCCCTTGGCATTCCTATAAAAGGCCCTTTAGAAGAGACAGCAGGGGCCGGTGGATGTTGATCCAGGCCCTCCCAGACTATCCTGTGTTTCTACCTGTCTCTCTTCCCTCTACATTTCTATCTAAATCTCTTATCCCTCACTCCTCAAGAGTACCCTGGGGAAAAAAGATGGAGGTGGACCCCTCACAATACTTCCATTCCCTGCTACCAGTGTTCATCCTCATCTCCCCGGCCCTCCCTTCAGACACAACACTGTTTCCTGCTACTCAGTCCCCTGCTGAGTCAAAGAAGCGGGAACTTGAAATTGGGTCATTTTTCATGAAATGATATTTTTTTCCTATCATACTTGTGGTGGTATAAAAACTATTTAACGAATGAATAAATAGCTTACCAATGGCAAGGGCCTAGATTACTGAAAAAAGGAGACCACACCCTGATTAAGATGCAGAGTCCAGAGAGGCATTAGGTCAATAGTGAAAGCTTATACCATGTTTTTGCAACAATAATATATTATGGGGATAAACAAATCCCTTCTCTCTGCTCCCTAGAAAAACACAGGTGTTTCTGTAAGGATAATAGCCTTCTATTCTACTGGAAAATCCTGAAGCTGATGTAAAATCTCTTTCATTCTTTTACCACGAACAAAAAAGATACACACGCTTGACTAAGACGTTATCCTTAAATGACTTATTTTACCAAGCAGCCCGGTTACCTGAGGGCATGGATACAGTAGATACATCTTGGCATGTTCTTCCGATCATAGATATCTGTGGTTTCTGGGTAAAAAATCTAGGGAGAAAGAAAAGAAGTAGACTGAATGAAGTGGTTGGAGGAGTCTGGAAAAGAACAAAGACCTTTACTCAGACAGACAAGACCTCAGCAAAAGCTCTTCAGGGGCAATAACAAGAACACTCGTGTTGGTGAGAGAGCAAGGCAAGAGTCTAAAGCTTTCTGAAACGCACAGAACATATTCCAGAAAGTACTAGAAAACAAGGGAGCTGTGTAGGATGGAACCAGATGATGGCAATCATGTTCAGAGACAGACTTGGCAAGCAGGACACCGAGATGTACCCTCGCTTTGGCGCAAAGGATGAAGGGGAGGCTTTAGAGAGGCTGCCGAGACATGCCCCGGGCTGTGCTGACAATGAGGCGGGGAAGCTGGAGGAGCAGGCTGGAAAGCTGTGGTGGTGGATGGATGAAAGAGGTATCTCAGACAAATGAAGAAAGTGTGGGGAAGGAGTGGATGAGGAGTCCAGGGTAGCTCTAAATTTTTGAGGCTAAGTCAGAAGAATCCTAAGTTCAAGGTTTGCCGGGATACAGAGTGAGTTGAAGGGCAGCCTGGACAATTTAGTGAGACTGTCTCAAAATAACAACTAATGAAGGCTGAGGATATAGTAAAGGGTAGAGAACTTGCCTAGCACTCATGAAGGCCCGGGGTCAGTCTCTAGTGCCACCAAAAAAAAAAACAAACAAAAAAAAAAACCACCAACCTAGCAACAGCAAACATAAACACACTCTAAACACCACTCAAAGGAGGTTAAATTGTCACTGCCTATGGATGACAACACTCTACGAAAGGCAGGAAGTCACAGGTATACAGTGCAGTATTTTATACTAGCACGCATTTTGCATCACAGAAAATGGGAGCAGGAGGTATAGGTGAACAGAAAGGCCAGGTAACCACAGCAACCTGGTGCAGTGCATTTCCTGACATTTGTGGGACAAAGAAGAGCACTTCAGCACTCGGAGGAAGTGAGGACAAAAGCTGGTCTCTTGCTAAGACTCAGCTCTGGAGTTGAGTCAGCTCAACAGATCCCTGCATAATGATGAGCTTAACACTGAGCTGAGCGGCAAAGACTGATTACCACGTGACTATCTTTAGTCACTTTATGGCACTCTGCATCTTACTTCTATTCTTATTCTTCCTTCAGTTACAAAACCTGGGCTCCACAGGGAAGTATAAAGAAAATAAAAACCACCCCCTAATCCCATCGCACAGGAATGAAAAGCCTCTCCTTACCAATTTTTCATTTCAAAGCACACCTACTTCATTTTGACACGAAAACAGTGATCTCATCTTTGCTGGGAACAAGCTTTTATAACCTCAAACCGGTGCTCCTCCCCTTACTCAATATCAATGTTTTTTCAATTTTTACACACGCATGTGAACATTTTGCCTGCACGTCTGTCTGCGCACAGGGTGCAGGCCTGGCAGCTGTGGAGAGGGCAGCGGGGCTTCCGGAACTGGAGCCACAGGGGGTGTGGGTGCTGGGAATCCAACCCGCGTCCTCTGGATGAGCAGTCTGAGCAGTCGGTGCTCAGAACACCGAGCCACCTCTCTGGGCTCTCAAAGATAATCTTTAAAGGCACCAGGATTTGCAGCTTTGGCATGAGATCGCCCTACTGAAGGAACATGTAGTCTACTCCAGCTAGTCTCCTGTCGTAAGCACTGCTGAAAACTCTCTATATACAGCTTCTTGTGTCGTTTTAAATTATTGGGGGGGGGGGGGGTAATAAATTCCTAGAAGTATGTCAAAAACAGGAAGGAAAGGAGGGAGGGAGGGAGGGAGGGAGGAAGGAAGGAAGGAAGGAAGGAAGGAAGGAAGGAAGGAAGGAAGTCAGCCAGCCAGCCAGCCAGCCAGATCTTGGTGGTATATGCCTTTAATCTAGTACTTTAGATGCAGAAGGAAGGCAGCATTTGAGGCCAGCCTGGTCTACAGAGTGAGTTCCAAGCCAACTAGGACTACATAGTGAGATCTTGTCTTAAAAAAAAAATTTTTTTAAGAGAAAAAAAACAAAACCATGACTGTGAAAGTGGAGGTACTGTGCATCTTCTATGCCTAAGTACTGAGTGGGCGGGAGACGACGACTTACTAAGGGCATCACAAAATAAACTGAACAAAACACTCGGGATGCACACTCCCATATTAAAACCACAGCCACCACACACACCTCATTATATTGCCTCAACGACTAAAAATGTGAGGTAGCTTTCATACTCCCTGTAGATTTGAATACTCAGAGGCTGGAAGGTGACATCTCTACAACATTGGGAATTAAGTATAAACCACTACTGTGCACTTTACAATGATGGATCTCTACACTATAGAAAGTGCATCTGTGAAGAAGTCCACTGACGTGCACTGGCAGGTATAGAGGCACGGGGTGGATGATGCCTGCTGTCCCAGCACTCAGAAGGCTTGGGCAGGAGGAGCTTTAAGGCCAAGCTGGGCTACAGAGCAAGCTCTTATCCAAAGAATCAAGCTGGGCGTGTAGCTCAGGGCTCGGTTGGTAGAGTGCTGGCCTGGCATGTGCACCCCTAGCAAAAGCCCACAAACAAAAGTGCACACGACAGTGCAAACCTCCAAGAGATGCAATTGGAATAAATACCACTGTAGGAAATTCCCCCAGTAAGGAGAGGGAAATACGAGGAAAAGGACAAATACAAAGGAAAAAAATTCATTGCCTAAGTCAACCTGAAAGGAACCTTTACCACTAAGGAGAAGGAAAAAAATTAGCCAGCATGTTGTTATGTACCTACAATCCCAGTACTCTGGAAGTTGAGGCAGGAGGATTCTGAGTTCAAAGCCAGCCTAAGCTACAGCTTGAGCTTGCGCCACTATCTCAGAAACAATGAAGAAAGGTGTAAAGGGAGGGAGGGAGAAGGGCAGAGGAAAGGAAGGATAGAAGGAAGGATGGACAGATGACTGGTTGGTATGCCGAACAATTTACAGGCTGAATGAGAGCTATTATTTTTCAAAACCACCAATAATATGAATACCAGATAAGTTACCTTAGGCAATCCAATCTCATCCATGGCATTCAGCCACTGAATCACATTATCCGTGTGTCTGAAGTGCAAGCCAGTAGCCTGAAAGAAACACAGGAGTGTTAGGTGCTGCTGGTGAACACTATATAAAGCTCTTCTTGTGAACCCCCTCGTGAGACTCCACAACACCCCCTCCTTAAGTCATCACGCTCACACTTCAGCACCAAGGGGCTGCACCCTCCCTCCTCTCGCCTACAAACTGCCTGGAGAACCTCGCTCACCAGTGCGCTTTACAGCATGGTCTCTGGAATCACATTATCCGAGACTCATGTCAGGCGTGGACACCTACCGGTGACAGTGGACAAGGCACTCCCCCTTGCAGCCTGAGATATTTCACCTAGGATAGCTACTTTGTGCATCTGCTGTGAGGCTGTATGAGACAATGTACACACAACCACTTAGGTTAGTGTGGTGTGTGAATAGGCAAAAATGGCAGATATTATACAAAATGTTAATGAAGGGTTTCATAATATACTTAGAAACAATCCCTTGCAAATGCCCATCTGCTTATTTTTTTTAAAGTTCTGGGTATCAAACCCAGGGCCTCACACATGCTAGTCAAGAGCTCTACCCCTGAGTTATAGCCCCAACCCCTATGTCTATTAGTTTGGGGCAGGTCACTTTACAAAGCGAGAGAGGGATATACATTTTGTTTGTTTTGTTTTTTGATACAGTTTCTCTGTGTTGCCCTGGCTGTCCTGGAACTCTTTTTGTAGACCAAGCTGGCCTCAAACTCAGAGATCCACTTGCCTCTGCTTCCCAAGTGCTAGGATCAAAGACGTGTGCCACCAATGCTCGGCTACAAAGGGATATATGAATAGGGCTTTTTAAGAAACTGCTGCTGCAAACCATTTTTTAAAAATTAATATTAGGTTGCACATGATGGCACACACCTGTGCCACTCAGGAGGCAGGAGTAGAATTGTCACAAGCTCCAGGCCAGCCAGGATTACAAAGTGAGACCCTATGTCAAACAAAACAAGCAAAGCCTCTACCCTGCACTAGTGTACTGCTATTCTGTCTACATGAACAGCTCCAGTGTTTAACCCCAGCACTTGGGAAGCAGATCTCTGTGAGCTTGGGGCCAGCTTGATCTACACAGCAAGTTCTGGACTAGTCAGGGATACAAAATGAGACCCTGCCTCAGGAAAAGATGTCTTCAGCATAACTGTTTATTCAAAATATTAAGTCTTTCATTTTTAAGAAGTTTCCAGTCAAGCATGGTGGTATTTACCTCTAATCCCACACTTAGGAGACATAGGTAGGTTGGATCTATGAGTTCGGGGCTAGCCTGGTCTACATAGTGAGTTCCAGGTCAGCCAGAACTACCTATCAAGACCCTGTCTTTTTTTTAAAAAAAAAAAAAAAAAAAAAGTTGAAGTGATTTCTGTTTAGGATCTCATGGTTTGGATTTAGAATATCCTCCAAGATTCCTGAGTTACAGGGTTAGTCCCAGCTAACAGTACAAAGAGGTGACTGTAACGTGAGGGTACTAACCATCAGTGATTAATCCACTGATTAAGTTCATAGCTGGCTGGCCCAGTGGGGTGGGAGACGGTCAAGGTGACACTCTCTGGAGTCTGCCTTCTCCTCTTCCTCCTCTCTTCTCCCCCACCCTCTCTCCTTTCAGTCTCCTGTCCCCTACTCCCTGACTTCTCAGCCAGCATGAGGTGAAGCTCCCTGTGAGCTTTGCTCCTCTCCCTGCTATGATGGTTACGGCAGCCACGAAAGGCTGGAGCAGAGACAGCAGCCTGTACCCAGGGAACGGTGGGCCAGGGTGAAATCTTTCCTCCTCCTCTGTCTCATTCAGACAATTAATAGATGCAGTGATCTTGGCTGAGGACCTCTACCTTCTTGACCTGAATTTCAACATAAACATAAAAACCGTTTTCACAGTCTGGGGCTTTAGCTCATATGGCTTTTGGCCCAGTCCTGAACCACTTACACTCACTCTGGCTATGCGGTCCTCCACTGCCCCTCAGACAGTAATTCAGGGGCAAGTTCATGTTAGGAGCTCTAGAGAGAGGAAATCTGGTCCTTCTCAGAATCCCAACTGTCCTTTCCATGGCCTCGGCCACAGGAATCAGTCCATCCACTTACCTAAGCTTTCTGAAATTAAGTCTCTTTCCTATTTTATCTTGAACTCTGATACTGCAGTAAGAATTTTCCCAAAGTTGCTACAGCTACACTCAGGGCCTAGTTCTAGTGAGACTGACAGTGGTAATTCCCCCAGTTACTTCCTCTACTTTCTAAGAATGCAAAAAAAAAAAAAAAAAAAAAAAAATCCAGGGCTGTGAAATCCTCGATCAATAGCCGGTCGGAAGCATGCTACCGGATGCACAGCTGCCATTTCCACTGCTTCTGTCACTACTCCGTCACCCTGGGCTCGTTAGGAAACAACACTGAACAAGTGTGCTAACCCCTCTCAAGCACGCAGAAATAATCAGAGCACCAAGCAGTGAACCCACCTTGTATCTGGTCTGCTCTCGATCATAGATTTTTTTCAGGGACACCACTTTGGGAGAGAAGAAGTTCCCTAGTTTGGCAAGGTAGACTCCATTCCTAAGGCCCTCCTCCAGCTCCGTGGTGGGTGGCAGGTCCTCTCCTAGGCAAGCTTCCATCCACCTGCACAAGAGGAAAACGAAGGTCAGAAGGTCCTTATGGGTTTCAATTTCTAGTCTCCTGGACCAAATGTACCAACACTCTTCAACACATTCCACACAGTCCAGACCTGTCAACTGTGACCTTAAATCCCGAGGACGATGTCACCTTCTCCACCAGGGTGAGGCTGCTCCAGGAACCTCAAACTCGGCCTCGTACGTCCTTGTTACCCCTTAGCGAGGCCAAGAGAATCCATCTGCGATTGAAGCCAGTGTCCTTGTCACTGGTGGCCTTTTCAGGGCAGTGACCTGCTAGGCACAGGCACTAAGGTTGCCTTTGGAACCGGCTGTTAGCATTCAGGCGTCCGTACTGGCCTGCCCTTAGGGTCCTGACAGGATGTACCTCAGCTACGGTCACTCAGAGCACCCCCGTGAGCATTCACTATGTTTCCTTATAAAAGGCGGGCCTTTGTGCATCTCCTGTCTCTTTCTCTTCCTTCACTCTCGTCCCCAGGGTCCGACGGGTCTCTGTCCCTTTCTGCCCCCTTCTCTCTCCCCTTCCCCTCAATAAACCTAACACGTGGGCCTGTTGTATGCTGTGACTCCTCCCAGCCGCGCGGTGGTGGCGCACACCTTTAATCCCAGCACTCAGGAGGCAGAGGCAGGCAGATCTCTGTGAATTTGAGGCTAGCCTGGGCTACAGAGCAAGCTCCAGGAAAGGCACAAAGCTACACAGAAACCCTGTCTCAAAAAACCAAAAAATAAATTTAAAAAAAAAAAAATTAAAATACAACACAGTCAATCAGCTAAATTCCCAAAAGGAGGAAAGGCCTAAGCAAAAAGCAAAAAGCAAATAACAAGCTTCCCCGGCCTTCCCTTTTACTTGATTCTTTTTGTGTTTTTCGAAGACAGGGTTTCTCTGGGTAGCCTTGGCTGTCCTGGAACTCACTGGAACTCAGAGATCTGCCTGCCTCTGCTTCCGGAGAGCTGGGATTTGAAGGCGAAGCGCTGGGATTAACAGCATGTACCACCACTGCCACACTGGAATAATCAATTTTTAAGTGTGACTGTACCCACAGACGTTTACATTAAGAGTCCAAGAGGGATAGGCATGTAGTTCGGTGGCACAGCACTCACAAAGCAGGTTCTAAATCCTGAGTTCAATGCCCACTATCTCAACATTGAAAAGATCGGGGCGGGAGAGACAGCAGCTCACAACCATCTGTCACTGCAGTCCCAGGGGATGTAAAACCCCTATCTGACCTCCATGGACACAGGCACACACATGCTGCACATACATGCAGGCAAACACTCATACACATAAAATAAATCTCATGTACCCATACACACATTAAATAGATGTAAAGTTTTCCTAATCTTCTTTAAAACAGGAAAGCAGTTATTTCCCCCCTCAGGTACTATAGACCAGTCACTCAGTTTCATTTTCAAATCTATTCTCTTTTGGTGGACCTCACACTGTCTGACACACAGTAGACACTAAGTAAAGGCTGGATGGAAACATGGCTGGACCAGAGAACCTTCTGCTTGTCTACTGAACACAATGACAAGTTTGTCTTCTGACTTTCAAGTATTATAATAAAGAAAAGCCAGTTTCCCAGAAGAGCTGCATGGAAACTAAATTAGCTATCAATCCGCCAGGGCCACAAAATTCAAACTCTACTGCTGCTGGACCCTAAAGATCAGGACACAGTGTGGGAAAGAAAGGTAGCTGCCGGGGTGAATAGAGCTGTAGCCAAAGGACACATGTCACATTATTTTCTAATATTTCACTGCTGGAAAGGATATGGATGGCCAGGCGTGGAGGCACACACCTTTGATCCCAGTACTTGAGAGGTGGAGGCAGAGTCAGCCTGGTCTATGCACTGAGTTCCAGGACAGCCAAGGCTATGTAGGGAGACACTATATCAAAAGCCAACGGGGATGGGGGGTGGGGGTAGGAAATGCATAAGATGATTCTGACAAGCAGCTGCTGGCAACCCTAGCTCTCAGGGGACCTTCTTACTTGGGTTCTCATTAATAGGAACAACCTCACAACAGCTGAAGCCAGAAACAGCACAAGAGACAAAAAAGCACAGTGGACTCATCTGCCCGAGTCAGAGACAGTTCCCTTGGGCGGTTGATCTTCCTCCTCTCTGAAGTTACTACACTATCAAAATAAGATGGAACTTAGGTGACCCTCAATCTTTTCTTTGCCTTCCCTGGTCCAACAACTATAAAACAGTCCTGATTGGTTCCTACACCACCGACAAGGTTCCTGCAGTGAGGTGGGGTACTAGGCATAGCACCCACAAACCAGGGACAGAAAAGCCAGCTGTGGTGTGGTGATGCTGAGCAGAGGCAGAGCTAGAATAGAAAGGGAAATGCAAGCACTGCTTCCAACCCTCACAGAAAGGATCGTCTTTGAGCCAGCTATTCCTCAATGGTTTGTTTCTGTGAATAAAATAAATCAGATTTGAGGAAAGCAGCGTTCTGTGTGTCTTAGCTTGCTTTCTATTGTTGTGATAAAACATAACCAAATGCAACTTGGGAAGGAAAGGGTTTATTTCACCATCACTGAGAGAAGTCACAGCAAGAACTCAGAACAGGAACCTGGAGGCAGGAACTTGGGCAGAGGTCATGGAAGAGTTCTGCTTACTAGCTTGCTCTTCCTTGCTAACTTAACCTATTTTCTTATAGACCCAGGACCACCAGTCCAAGGATGGCACCACCCACAGTGAGCCGGGCCCTCCCACATCAATCACCAATCAAGAAAATGCACCATAGGCCTGCCCACAGGCTTGCCCACAGGCTAATCGGGTGGGGGCATTTTCTCATTGAGGTTCCAAAACAACTATAGCTTGTATCAAATTGGCATAAAACTAGCCAACACACTGTGTTATTCCAATTTTGAATATTAATTTTAAGTACAGTGCCTTGATATTGACTGACTGACCAACAGAATTTCTACAAAGCCCAGGCTCTTCCTGTCCCTGCCTCCAGTGTGCCAGGGCTGCAGGTGTACAGCACCATATCTTGCTGTGCTGTTGTAACTTTCATGTTAACACTTTGGACTCTATTCCTAAAGGAACAACAAACCCTCTACCGCTCACATGAAATCTCTCCTGTCAATAAACTGGAGTCTCAAGGTCTGAGAACCACAAGTGTGTTTCTGACACAAGTCCCTTTGATTCTGTTCTTTGGAGGATTTTTGGTTTTGGTTTTTCAAAACAGGGTTTCTCTGTGTAGCTCTGGCTGTCCTGGCTATGGGAACAGGCTAGCCTCGAACTCAGAGATCCGCTTGCCTCTGCCCCGAGTGCTGGGATTAAAAGTGTACACCACCACTGCTTGGCTTTTGGCTTGGTTTTAAACACAGAATAAACATTGAAGAAAATCATTTAACATTTTTCAAAATTACATGACTATTTTGCATGTTATTATGTAGTTTCTGAAGATTTTTAAGTTACATAAAGATTCCACCAAAAGCTTGGTCACCCTTTGGCATTTATGTCATTTATAAATGTTTCCAACCATTAAATAATACTGCAAGAATAGCTCTGTGCAGTGTTAGAATTCATTCTTAGGAGGAGAGACCCTTAGACAGAACACACACTAAGAAAGTACAAATCCTGGGTTTAATCCTCAGCAAAACCAAAAATAAAACAGGAATATATGTACATTATACACACAAACATTTTAAAAGACTTTTAAACATTGAAATGGGCAACGGTTTTTACATTGTTTTATGTGTATGAATGCTTTGCCTGCACGTGTGTATGGGCACCATGTGTGTGCCTGGTGCCCACAAAGATCAGAAGACGGCAAGGGAATGATCCCCTGGAACTGGAGTTACAGACAGTTGTGAGCTGCCATGTGGGTGCTGGGAACTGAACCTGGGTCCTCTGCAAGAGCAGCCAGTGCTCTAACCACTGAGCCATCTCTCCAGCCCCCAAATATGTAAACATTTACAAGTGTTTGGTGCCCAAGAGGCTGCTCCAAGGTTGTACCTCATCTGCACAATCACTCGTTTACAAATTATGACTCACCCAAGGTCGCTGCTACTGAGTGGCAAAGTGGGTTAACCCTTGGATTGGAGCGCCTCTCATGGTATCACTGCTGCTGTTGCTACCCTCACCCAAGACCCCAACAGAACGGGGCACCACAGGGGGTCTAATCAGAATGGGGCACCACAGGGGATCTAAACAGAATGGGGCACCACAGGGGGTCTAAACAGGGTGAAGTTTCAAAAATCCCATGCAAGAAAAAACAAAGGCTGGGAATTCTTCATGGCCTGTCTCCTTAAGATTGTTTTAGTTTAGCTCAATAGTAAATTCACCAATGATTCTCAACCCAGACACAAAATACAGCATTAGGGTTGGCAGGATGGCTCAGTGGGTAAGGACCCTTTGCCACCAAACCTGACCGCCCGAGTTTGATCCCTAAGATCCGCATGGTGGAAGAACCACTCTGGAAAGCTGCTCTGCATACACACATCTGTGCACA
This sequence comes from Peromyscus eremicus, assembly GCF_949786415.1. Lineage (NCBI taxonomy): Eukaryota > Metazoa > Chordata > Mammalia > Rodentia > Cricetidae > Peromyscus > Peromyscus eremicus. The sequence goes on along the minus strand of NC_081416.1, from coordinate 117,556,102 downwards.
GGCACTCCTCCCCCAAATACATACATACATACATACATACATACATACATACATACATACATACATAAATAGATCAACGGAATTTTTTAAATTTAAGCATTTTAACTTATCTTTCGAAATGCATTTAAAAGTCACCATCTGTGGCTAGGGATATAGGCCAGCAGCTGAGTGTCTGTGTAGCCCAAGGTTCAATTCCCAACACAGCAAAATGTAGACAAATAAATGGGGAATAAATAAATGGTACAAAAAACTCATCTTTGCATAAAAGATAATTCATCAGCCAATAAAAAGTTTTCTCCCTCATCCCAATGCTGCCTCAAACCATGTTCCCAAAACATCTCAGCCAGAGCATTAAGCAGGATCCTGTACCCCTGCCACAGACAGATCAAAAACGGTCAAAGGAAACCATCTCACTTCTGGACACTGGTAGCCAGAAAGCTTTGGTGACGCCAACACGGTTTCCTGCCGGTCACTCAGGCTGCCTTTTGCAGCACGATGACATCAGAATGAGGACAGCACGTGACCAGCATTGGCCCTAAACTTAGAAAGACTGCGCCTGCCTAACAAGACAGCAAGCTGCCGAACCAGTTCCCCTTCCCTTGGCTGTCATTTTGAGACAGTCTCATTGTGTAGCCCAGGTGGGCCTCAACCCTGTGGCCCTCCCCAGTGGTCTTGCCTCAGCTGCCTCCGTGCTGGAGTCAAGTGACGGTTTACAGACAGATTTATGCCATGACACTCCAAAATTTCTTTGTTTGCTGACAGGGGAGAGTAGCAGAACCTTCCAAGTGGAGCTGCTGTTCAGAATTCAGTAAGATTACAATGGAGTCTAGAACAGTGTTTGGCTGCTGATGAAAAGATATCTGTGCCTTTTCCTCCTATGACTCACACACTCGCCATTTGATACTTCCGTTAAGTACAACGATTCCTGTTCGTTCAAGTATTCTCGTAAAAAGAATAATAATAGCATGTACCCATAGAATGTTCTGGATGATGAAACAGTATACATAAATGCTAAGAATACCGCCTGGCAGAAGGCACTCAAAATGCCACCTGGCATTAACAGAGGTGGGACCTGCTCCTCGTACCCCTCAACCTTTCTTACTCATCTCTGCCGTTCTCCAGCTGGACACCATCATCTTGACAAGAGCTAGAGTCACAAAGAGACGGACGTCTGACCATGTCTGAGAGAGTTTTTCCATAGGGTTAACTCAAGTGAGAAGACCTACCCTAACTATGAGCAGCACCATTTCACGCGTCCCAGGCTGACTAAGAAAGAGAAAGCCAGCCGACTGCCAGCATTCACCACCCTACTCACTGAGAATGCAAAGTGACCTCAGACCCTTTTAACATGACTTCCCCGCCATGATGGACTGCGCTCTCAAACTGTAAACTGATAGACCCTTCCTTCTAGGCATGGTGACACACACCTGTAATCCCAGTACTCAGGAGGTGGAAGCAGGCAGAACTCTGTGAGTTCAAGGCCAGCCTCATCTATCTATATAGTAAGTTCCAGGACAGCCAGGGCTACAAATGAAACCTTATGCTAAAAAACAAAACCAAAACAAAACAAACAAACAAAACAGAACAAAAAATTTTAAGTCCAGAGAATATTATACCAAGTGATGAACTTAAAACACCCTATGTGTGATCAGGATTCAGATGAAGCTTTGGTGACAAAATTGCTATTTCTCTAGAAAGTGGAGTTCCTCCTCTCACAAAGGGTATAAACATTCACCATCTTCCCCTACTACTTGCATGAAACCCAAATGCAAAATATTATTCAAAGTTCTATCAGATCTGGAACTACTTCACAGCACATTAGATTGAAAGGCTTGTTGTCAATATAAACAAAACTTTGAAAAATCTCTAATGCCGTGTGGCAGCTATGAAACTAAATATACACATTATCTCATGTGATCTTTGCATCAACCCCAGAAAAGTTAGTAGTATTGCCCTGCTTCACAGATTACATGGAAAGTGACCCAAGATCATTAACTGGTCAGCTCACTCTTGAACCTCGATTGGCGCGATCCAAAACTCACACTACTTTTTTAAACCTTTCTCTTCATGTGCATGGTGTCTGGCGTGTGTGCCTGTGCACTGTGTGCCTGAAGTGCCTGTGGAAGCCATAAGAGGGTGTCAGATCCTTGGGGACTAGGTACCCACAGTGGGGAGCCACCATGCCAATGCTGGGATTCAAACCCAGGTCCTCTGGGATAGCAACCAGTGCTCTTAACTGTTGAGGATCTCCACGGCCCCAAAGTCCACATTCCTCATAATGACAATGTACTCCTTCCTTCCAAGACAGTGACAAACACTCAGAACCAAGGCATGAGCAGGCTCTGGAGCTGGCCTTCCCCAAGTCATCAGCAGCACAGGTCATGACCTCAGTAGCAGGCTTTGCTCCAACCAAGTCCTCAGAGAGGAGCCTCGAGAGGACTAAGCCTTGGTAACCGCTACTGACATAATTAGCAGGAAACTGAGCGCTTGTATAACTACATAATAATTGTAAAGAAATTCTTTAGGGGGAAGGTGTGTTGAGACAGGGTCTTGCTATATAGTTTGAGCTAGTTTCGAATTCCCAATCCTCTCTCCTCTGCCTCCTAAATACAGAGGTTATAAATGATTGTTACTATGTCCAATACACAGAGTTAGTTTTTGACCATACATTTGCAACTAATATGAATACTAAAGTTGACTTAGAGATTTAAGTATGTGTGAATGCACGTGTGTATATATGTGTGTGCGTGCATGCATATATACATACATATATATATGTGAAGAATTATATAATATTAAAAGAGAAAAAGAACTTAAAACAAGACTACATAGGCAGAAATCAGAGAGGCATAAATAAAGAAAATGCCTACATAGAAAGTATTTAGGGGCTGGTGAGATGGCTTAGGGGTAAGGGCATGATGACCGGAGTTCAATTCCCCAAACCCACTGGGTGGAGGAGGAGAACCAACTTCCCCCAGCGGTTTCCACATGAGCAGATGGCATGTGCATGCTCACATACCCATACACACACAAACCAAACAAATGTAAAAAGAATAGCTGTAAGTATTTAGCCAGGTGCAATGATGGTGGATTATAATCTCAGACACAAGAAAGCAAGAGGTTCATAGATTACAGCTGTACAGAGCAAGCTGAGGCCAAATCTCACAAAAACAAAAATGAGTAAGCAAAGCTTGGAGGCATGGACATGCCTATAATCCTCACTATTACCCTGCACTCAGGAGGCCGAGGCAGGAGTACCAGCCAGTCTGGGCTGCATCCAAGACCTTGTCTCTGAAAAAAACAAAAACAAAAACAAAACAAAACAATAAACCACCGACAACAAAAACATCCAACAAGGCTAGACATGGTGCCCCACGCCTTTTTCCTCTGTGAGTTCAAGGCTAGTCTGGTCCACATGGTGAACTCCAGAGCAGCCAGAATTACACAGCTGAAATCTTTAAAAAAAAAAAAAAAAAAAAAAATCCAACAACAGCAACAAAAAAAAAACTGAAGAGGTAAAGTCTCAGCATGTAATAACCGCTAACCATTTCCCGTATTATATACTATATAGATTTTAAACACTTAAAATGCAAGGGCAAATGTTTCCCGAGAAAAACAGCTGCAAACAGAGGCAAGCGACTCATAAAAGGAAAACTAGAAACAGCCAGTGCTCACATGAAACTTTCAGTCTTACCAGTCATCCATGAAATGCAAATTAAAGTAACAATATCACCATCTGCCAGACTGCCAAATAGTAAAAATAATAACTTATTATTCACTTTGTGGGAAAATCCCACATTATCACACAGATCCAGAAAAAAAAAAAAAAATCCTGGCATCATAAGCCGTCTATAGCAACTTACAGAAACTTCTATAAAAGGAAGAGAACCGGTTTTATTTTTGAAAAGTGACTTGGTGACTTGTGACATGGATGACTAAATAGGAGATGAAGCCATCAAAGAGACTGGGGGACAAGAGGATGACAAGCACATGCTGGGCCTGGAACGTCAATGCGACATCCAGAGTGACATCCTGCAGGCACCCAGAGAGTGACATTCTGCAGGCACCCAGAGAGTGACATCCTGCAGGCACCCAGAGAGTGACATCCTGCAGGCACCCAGAGAGTGACATCCTGCAGGCACCTGGACACACAAGGGAGGAGGGCTCTCCTGGAGACAAGCAGGGACAGATCCAAGGGGAAAGAGTGCTTGGGACAGAACCTTCCACAGTTGAAGTCACTAAGTAAAATGAGAAATCAAGAATCACGTGGTGGCAATCAAGGAAAGAAAACACTCCAGGCATTTGGATGCCATCACTACCTTCAAATCCCGCAAAAAAGGGACAGAAAGAAGAAAGGATATGGCAAGGCAAAGAGAGGAAGGCAAAAATAAAAATGGAAAACTCAGTGGCCTCTGTAAAGAGACTCCCAAGCAGGAGTCAGCTTGCAGTAACCAGAAAAAATTGACAGCCAAGAAGAAAAATACTCCAAGTGGCATCGGCAAGGCGGCAAACTTTTTCAGGTTTAAGCAGAGAAGAGCTTTCTAACCCAAGCCAGGATGCAAGTTTTCACTTAAAAAAAAAAAAAAAAAAAAAAACAGGGAAGACCATCACACAGGAGGCTGGACACTCAGAGTCTACAGAAAGAAATGTAAAGGCTCAGGACTCCCTCCTCATCCAAAATGGCTGGGCTTTGCTGACCCCTCTGAGGAAGCCGTTCAAAGGTCCGCCCTTCACCTACTTCGGAGACTTCAGGGCACTGGTATAAACAGGAAGCAAGTCCTAAACCACAAGAGAAAGCAGCTTAATCCCAACACCAGCAAGGCAGAGGCAGGAGGGTCTCTGTGAATTCTCTGGTCCACACAGCAAGTTCCAGCCTCACAGGCTACACCATGAGACCCTGGGGGAGAAGGAGGGGGGAAGAGGGAGCGAAGGAAAGAGGAAGGAGGGGAGGGGGGAGGGGAGGGAAGGGGACACCAGCAGTGAGTGAGTTCAGCTGACCACCCTGTGAGGTAGACCCCAGCGGCCTCCACTGGGATTGCCTTTCGGATGAAGGCTCCCAGCCAGCCACCCTGACAGGCACTCCTGTGGCAAGAGCCTAACTGCTTCAACAAGTCACTGTGTACATGTGGGTAAAAAGCCTGGGCTGACAAAAAGAAAGGGAGGGAATGCAGGAAAGTTGAGAAAGGAATGAGGATTAGTGGATGGTGGTGGATCCAGGAAAAGGGGCATCCCTTCTCTCCTCGTGAGGAAGATGCAGGAATGCCTACAAAATAGAAGAAAGGATGCAGAGACTGAGAATTCAATAAAGAAAGCAAGACTGGGAAAGGAACACGCCTACTCCTTACCTGAGAAGAGGGAAGGAAGAGGGAGCAAAAATGACATGTCATCTAACAGACCCCACTGGACTTCCGTTTCCTGTCTGTAACATGATTAGGACCAACATGTAACCTCCTCAGGTTGTGTGAAGACTAGAGGAGATCCTATACACCAGGAGCTGGAGGCAGTAAATGATGGTAGCTATATTGTGTGAGTGTGTGAGTGTGTGTGTGTGTGTGTGTGTGTGTGTGTGTGTGTGAGAGAGAGAGAGAGAGAGAGAGAGAGAGAGAGAGAGAGAGAGAGAGAGAGATGCAGACAGACAGACAAAGACAGAGAGAGAACAGCTCAATTCCCAGAAATAAATCTTCTAGAGGCCCAATCCAGTGATTGCATAATACCCGTCTACCTACTGATAACAGTTTTCAGTTCTCGGCCCTACCCACTCTGCCACCAGCGAAACAAAGACGTGACTATCCCAGAACACTACTGTGGGAAGGCTGAAACAAGCCCGGACCGAGAGCATATGCAGAGAAGACTCAGGGTGGGAATCTGAATTCGGGGTCTGTGAAGAGGAAACCAGTTGAACAAGTTCTGCAGAGCACATGACCTCAGTGGTTTCCCAGCGCTGTGCAATACAGAAGAGGAACCGACCAATGCCGGAACTGACTGCTCCAACCGCGGAGATTCAGTTCCTCCAGGAGCAGAAACTGCCACCACACCCATCCTGCCCAGAGGAACCCCATGCCAGGATCGCCCTATGCTAAAAACCTTCCAAATACGGCCAGCTTGCCCTGCACTGGGGATTCCATGAAGCCACCCCCATGTACTCCACCTAGGCCTGAATAGGGCCTCTGAAGTCAACAGTGTGTGGCAGGTGCAGCCCGGAGAAAAAGCAACAGCAAGCCTAAGAAAACAGTGTGTACCACAGGAGGAGGGCAGGCAGGGTTCCCGCTTCCTAGGGAAAGTGCAACTTGAGTATGGAAAGACTTCGGGCTTGAGGGGACCGGACCAGGGGTGTGACGGGAGAAAATACACCAGGCTGAAGGAGAATAAGAAAGCGGACAAACCCTCTGGGGATTTGAAACAGGAATGAAGGGATAAGATGTGATTTAAAGCCGGGTGTGGTGACAAACACCTGTCCAGACACCTGGTGGAGACAGAGATCAGGATTCCAAGGTCACCTTCAGCAACAGGCCAGGCGGTCTAAAAAGAAGACAGAGATAGACAAACCGACAGACAGACAGACAGACAGACAGACACACACACACACACACACACACACACACACACACACACACAGGGGGTAAGAAACTTTGATTTTAAAAGATGATTCTGAGCGGTATGAATAAAGAGAAAGGGCCAGTGAGATAAATGAAAGAAAATACTGCAGTAATGGGGACAAACACACACACACACACACACACACACACACACACACACACACACGCACGCACACACACACACACATACACACACACACACACACACACACACACACACCACAAACAATAAAAGCTTGTTTCCAGGTTAAACCAGCAAAATGAGAAATTTTGATAGCATCTGTTTTAAAAGGAATTTCTGAGAACCAATTTGGGGGAAAAAAAAAAAAACAGGAATGAGTCAGAAACACAGGAAAATGTTTTTCCCCTTAAGTAATGTCTTTAACTTCTGTGTCTGTTTATACCTAATACAGACCTATCCCTAAGCAAATCATTTTATTAAGAGCGGAACTGTTGGCCGGGCGGTGGTGGCGCACACCTTTAATCCCAGCACTCAGGAGACAGAGGCAGGCAGATGTCTGTGAGTTCGAGGCCAGCCTGGTCTACAGAGAAAGTTCCAGGACAGCTAGGGCTACACAGAGAAACCCTGTCTCGAAAACCAAACCACCACCAAAAAGAGCTGAACTGGAAAGAGTGTCTAATCCTATGTCAATAGGCCTCTGTCTGACTGGGGGATAAAAACCAGACTTTGGAAATGGGTTGCAGAACCAAATTCACTAAATAGCACTTACCAGTGAATTTTATGTCATTTAAATTAGAGTCTACAAATATTTTTCCATTGAATTTATTTGTTTGTTTGTGTGCCAGGGCACACGTGAAGAGGTCAGAGGACAACTTGCAGGAGTGGGCTCTCTCCTTCTCCCACGTGGGTTCCGGGGACTGAACTCAAGCTGTCAGCTCAGTGGCAAGTACCTTTACCCACTGAGCCGCCTTTCAGAAGGTTTAATATTAAATGATAATAAAAATCAGAGCCGGGCGGTGGGGGGGCACGCCTTTGATCCCAGCACTCGGGAGGCAGAGGTAGGAAGAAGACCTCTGTGAGTTCCAGGTCAGCCTGGTCTACAGAGCAAGTTCCAGGACAGCCAGGACTACACAGACAAGCCCTGTCTCTTAAAAAAACAAAACAAAACAAATCAGAAACTGAACTAAGCGTAGACAGTAGCTAAGCCTCAGCAGTTTTGCCCAGGGCTTGCTGTGACCCACTCTCAAGTGTAAGCCCGGGGCTCAGAGGTAAGACCCTTTGCCTTGCATATGTGAAACCTTGGGTATGAGCCCAAGAACTCTTCACAAAAAAGAAGGGACTGGATAAAAAGGATGAGCAGCCCCTATAGAAAGCAGAAGACAGGTTTCTCTTTTTATGAGAGCAATCTTCTCCAGAACCCTGGGAATATGTTTAGGTCACTATAGTAACATACATCAAATTTAATTTTCAAATTTATGACTTGGTAACAACAAATTAAGGCGTGGTTAACTATGGATCTTATTAAGGACACAGCTCTTCCCTCTAAGGTTCATAACATCTTAGAGGAGAGAGAGAGGGCTGTGAAAAGCTGTAACAAAGCTCTGAGAGGAGCCCTCAGCTCAGCATTCCCTTAGTGTGTCACACAGTTCAAAATCCAGAATCTGACACACACACACACACACACACACACACACACACACACACACACAAAAGAACATCAGAATTGGGGTCACTGCTGATCTTAGCAAAAAATGTCGGTGTGAGAGAGGAAGGTCCACCAGCTGCAGCACCCTGGGGACATGGGATGAAGAGCACACAGAGGAACTCTTCCTTGAAGGAACAGGGGAGAATGAGCATAGATAGGGGAGTGTCAGGGCTAAGGGGGTGCATAGTAAATGGCTTCTGGTGTCTAGGAAAATCACACTGGGTGACCACCCTAATGACAAGGAGGAACAGGAAAAGAGGCCAAGGCAGCATGGTAAATGAGATGGGATCTGCTGGGGTGCAACACATTTTGAGGAATTTTATGGAGCAGACAAATGTCAGCAAGCCATGATGTAGGAAACTAGAGATGGAGATGCCTACCCAGACTTCCTGATCAGCCTCACCCATCCCTGTCAATTCCAAAGAAGCCTCAAAAAAATCCCCTTCCCCATGATCAGAAACCATAACACCCAAACTTGTAAACTTTCCTATACCACGTGTCTCTTTCTGTCTCTTCACCTACTGGAACCAGTGACTACCCACACAAAGAAAGGCACTCTCACTGTCTTTGGTCAAAGTGCTCTAACTTCTGGACGATCTCTCAGGCACTCTTGCTAAAGGAACATACTACCCCTGGACTCAATTCTAAACAAACAATAAGAAACAAGAAACAAAGAAAACCCAGAGAATTACAGCAACTTCATGATGCCATAGCACTAACCCACCACAGCGCCTACGTGCCACACTCTGAACTGAGCCACGATTCTGAGCACCTACTTAATGAGGAGCACTGTGGTCAGAGGTGTTCCTGAGTACCAAAAAGTAACTGAGGCCACCAAGAATATGGACGCCATGTTTTCCTTCTCTCCTTCACAATTTTAGCCTTTCTTGCAAAACTCAACCAACAGATGCCCTTCCCCCATCTAAACTTTTACACAGTAACTGTCTGCATCATTCTCTTAGTCACCGTATGTCACCTGGTGACATTCAGACCGTCCATTCTTTCATGTTGGGTAACTTTTCAATGCTTATGTCTTGTCTGTCCTACTAGTATGGAGACCTCTTTAAAAAAAAAAAAAGGTGTCACTGTTTTTAATTATGTGTGTGTAGGTCTGTACACACTTAAGTGCAGGTACAGAGGAGACTGAGAGGTCACAGATTCCCCCTGGAGCTGGAGTTTCACGCACCTGGGTGGCTGGGAACGGAACTGGAAGAGCAGTAAACACTCTTAACTGCTGAGCCATCTCTCCAGCCCCAGATGGAAGCCTCTTAACGGCAGGACAGGTTTAGCGTTTCAAACCCTCCCTGGTACTAAACTGTCCTGAACAATACAGGAGTTTGAAAATGTTTTTCATTTGTTTTAAAGTAATAAAAACACTTTTTTCCCCTCATCCCTTTTCCACATCAGAGAAAAATGGGCAGTGAAGCATTATCAAGTCATTCAAAACAGTGTTTAATAAAACAGATGAAAATAAAACTTATCTTTAAATAACTTCAGAAACAGGCTGGAGAGACGGCTCAGCTTGGCACTGGCTGCTCTTCCAGGGGTCCTGAGTTCAAGTCCCAGCACCCACACAGCGGCTCACGACTGTCTATAATGGGGTCTGATGCCCTCTTCTGGTTTGCAGACAGACAAAGCATGCATATACATAAGATAGATAAATAAATAAATCTTTAAGTAACTTCAGAAATAGGTTAGAGCAGAGTAAGAAGCTTCTACTGAGCTACGAGTCTATGCTTGAAAATCTTCTACAATGTGGTTTGCCAAAGGGGCTCCAACAACTTCGTGTGTGTGCACTTGGAAAGGGGGCACACACACATGCCTGTACATGTATGTTAAGAGCAGAGGTCAATCTCACATGTCATTCCTCAGGCGCTGTCCACCTTGTGTTGCTGCTGCTCTTGAATTTATTATTGTATGTACGCACAGCCCAGGCCACACTGCACAGGTGAGGTCAGGGCAGGCTCTCTCCCTCCACCTTCACAAGGCCAGGGGTCAAATTCAGGTCACCAGATGCAACGGTTAACAGATACCTCGGATTTCATTTGCTTTCCCACTAACGCTACTTCTCTCCTATTCTGTGCTTAGACCTTTTTTAACCACAGTGTAGAAAACTATTATTACTACACTGTGGATAAATCAGTGTATTTTAAAAGCAGAATTTCTTGTATTAACCATTTCCCTAGCAGTTCAAATTTAATTGACACGTCACTTATGTCTTCGTAAGATCCAATATTTGACACAGAAGATGCCCTAAAAAGCTTTCTTTGAGTTGAAAATCCAATAGGTAAAGCTGTGATGGCATATACTTGTAATCCCAGAATTTGGAATAGAGGCAGGAGGGTCAAGGGTTCAAGGTCATCCCTCGCTATAGAGTGAGTTTGAGTCCATAGGCTATAGGAGATCCTATCTCAAAAATCAAACAAACAAAAACTCCAAAAACAAAGAAACAAGCCGGGGTGGTGGTGGTGCAGGCCTTTAATCCCAGCACTTGGAAGGCAGAGGCAGGCAGATCTCCGTGAGTTCGAGGCCAGCCTGGTCTACACAGAGAAACCCTATGTGTGTGTTGGGGGGTGCGGATCAAGCAGGGGCTGAGAATCTAGCTCAGTTGGTAGATGATGGCCTGACATGCATGAAGCCCTGGGTTGGATCTCAAGTATTTAAGAGATGGTGACAGAAAGACCAGAGGGCCAAGGCACTGAAGGTTAGTGTGACCTACACAAGGCCTCATCTCAGAAAAACAAACAAAAAAACCCACCAGCTCTTTTTCTGAGATAAACTTTGCAAGCTCACCATTTTTAACCGTTTTAAAGCAAGCAATTTGGTGATTTTTTGTTGTTGTTGTTGTTATTCACTATGTTGTCTAACCATTATTACAATATAGTCCCAGAACACTTTTATCCCCGAAAAGAAGCCCTATACTCATTGAGTAGCCACCCCCCTAGCACCCCTTTTAAAGTCTGGCTAACTCAGGCAGCTATAAATCACTTTAATTACATTGCATCTAATTTGTATTTATCCAACGTCTCTGCAAAAGTATCACAGGACATACTTTCAAATGCTTGCTGCAATCTGGACATTCCTTGCTTTTGTGACTCACCAATCTGGTGACCCTGTTCAGGAGATGTTTCTGCAGCAGAGTTCTCCTGAAGGAGTCCATGCTGAGGAGTCAGGGAGGTTCCTAACGTCACCCCTGTCCTCAGGAAGTCCTCAGAAGCAGTCTACCTGACAGTGTGCCCCAGAGTTTCACCATCCCTATGTTTTGTCAGAAATCAGTTCACAAGTTCAGAATCTGTGATACGTTTTCATTTCCTTTTGAATCCCAACTCCAAAAATCACAGTTCTGTTCTTTACAATGACTTAGAGAGCTGGGTGTGACGGTGCACTCCTGTGATGGTGGACACTTGCAGTCCCAGCACTGAGAAGGCAGAGGTAGGAGGAGAATCAGGAGTAGCCTTGGCTACATGAGATCATCTCAAAAAAATAAATAAATAAAAATAGCCGGGCGGTGGTGGCGCACGCCTTTAATCCCAGCACTCGGGAGGCAGAGCCAGGCGGATCTCTGTGAGTTCGAGGCCAGCCTGGGCTACCAAGTGAATCCCAGGACAGGCACCAAAGCTACACAGAGAAACCCTGTCTCGAAAAACCAAAAAAAAAATAAAAATAAATAAATAAATAAATAAATAAATGAAAATTTAAAAAACAATGTCCTAAAGATCATGGACAACAGTTTAAACAGTTTGGCAATTATACTCAACCAATTAGTGAAAGTCCTTAAACTCTGTCAGCCTCCAGGAATGAGGAGTCAGTGACCAGGGAAAGAATGTATAACACATTGAGCAGGAAAGAGATTACCATAAACATAACAGGTTCTCAGCAAGATCAATCCCTAACTCTGACAGAGAACTGAACGTGCCAGACCAGAGGAACTCAGAGTAAGACAGGTGATTTGAGGAATGCTGTATACACCATCCTCTCCCTTAGCAACACACACACACACACACACACACACACACAACTAAAGGTACAGCACATCCCCCTGCCTGTTTATTAAGACAGCTATTAATGATGAATAAAATTTAAGATATTATCCAAAAACTATCTGGATGTGGTGGCACATGCCTTTAATCCTAGCACTTAGGAGGCATAGGAAGATGAATCTCTTTGAGTTCAAGGCCAGTCTGGTCCACACAGTGAGTTGTAGGCCAGCCAGGGCTACATGGTTAGACCCTGTCTCCAAAAAAAAAAAAAGCCGGGCCGTGGTGGCGCACGCCTTTAATCCCAGCACTCGGGAGGCAGAGCCAGGCGGATCTCTGTGAGTTCGAGGCCAGCCTGGGCTACCAAGTGAGTTCCAGGAAAGGCGCAAAGCTACACAGAGAAACCCTGTCTCGAAAAACCAAAAAAAAAAAAAAAAAAAAAAAAGATATCCAAACAGATCCACCCAAGCCCTCATGCCAAAATTCTAAATGAATCAAAGAGTTAAATGAAATGCTAAAACTCTACATATATATATCCAGTTTCATCATTTACATATATTATATATTGCATACATTCATATCAAATATATCATATATACATATATTTATATTAAATAATACTACATATACATGTGTGCATATATACTTTAAAACACCATTAGACTGGACTGGCCTGGAGGTAAAGCCCAGCAGAATACTTGCCTAACATGGTCAAGGCGCTGGGTTCAATCCCCTTCACTGAAGAGGGAGGGGGAAAGCCCATAAGGGAATATTTTTAAGACGTGGTTTCTAGTAATTTCTAATTATGTATATGTGTGAGTGTGTAACAAGCCTGTTTAGCAGGCTATGTTCTTAAAGAGATGTGTGTGCTCCCTCTTTGGCTGTCAGACTGCTGAAAGAACGGACCCCCAGAAATTGGAAATGTCCCCAGGACTCTCCTGCTGGAGAGGAAACAGTGAAGCCTGGGGGCGTCCAGAGAGGACCTTGTTTCCAGGGAAATACCTAGTCAGGTGACCCTGCAGGACGCTAAGACTGTGACACACTAGGACCACACTTGGTTGGACTGCTCAGTTGTGTGCATCTTGCTTCCTTCTCAAACCCGACCCTCAGGTCAGGCCCCTGAAGGTGGACCTTGGGGACCGTGCTAACTCTCTTTGTCCCTCTTCCCAACTTGGCTACATGGGCAAAATCCCTTTTTTCTGTTTTTGATATTATTTTGGCTCCAATTAGCTTTTTGAGGACAGATGGCTTGACCAGGTTTGTTGAGGGCACAGAGTGTATGACCCCGAGACTAGTACAAAGTAAATGTGTGTGCGTGTGTGTGTGTGTGTGTGTGTGTGTGTGTGTGTGTGTGTGTATCTCCACGCTCGCACATTGAGTACATGTACCTAAGAGGGCAAAGGAGTCAAATCCCTATGAAGCTGGAATTAAAGCAATTGTGAGTTATCCAACATAGGTACTGGAAACCAAACTCAGATCCTCTGGAAGAGCAATTGGTGCTCTTAACCACTTAGTCATCCCTCCAACCCCAGAATGATTTTATATCATTTCATATACAATAGGACTGTATAAAAATGGCCTGAAGAGAAAGACCCCAGAAGCTAAAAAATAAGATTAATAAAGTCAAATATGTTTTAAGATGCTGTTATTTTAAACACTATTAAGTCTCAAACCCTCTTTGAGATCCGCTTTGATACATTAAATAGACACCTCAGTCATCTGTGCCAGGTTTGAAACTTAACAAACACCTTATAGAAAATAAAAGTTTAAAGGGCAAAATGGAATAAATATTTACAACACATATGGCATAAAAAGGACCAAGTTCCTCAATATATAAAGAGCTCTTACAAACCAATAGGAAAAGACTAATAGAGTAACCACGGTGGCTCATGTCTATGATCGAAGCTTTCAGGAGGCTGAGGTACGATGACTGCCAATAGCACACACACAACGCTGTTAACTACAGCACTGTTTATAATAACAGGAGCTAAGGGGGGCAGGAAATGCTCATTGATGGTCAAGTCCACAACTGAAAAGCAAAGTCACTGAAAAATAAAAGTGAGGCACTCTGTTGCATTTGTGTAGAAGAGTTGCAAAATGCACAGTGCACAGCCACTTCTAAAGGAAAATGACCCCTATTCATCAGCAGAGAGGCTAGGGAGAGCACAATCCTAACAGCCTTCTATCTGGAAAAGACGATCCTGGGGCAGGAGAAACAGGAGCAAGGAAAACAGGCAGGCTTTCTTTCTACTCACTATCCTCCCATACCCTCTGAATTATGTACCACATCCATGTATTCTCTGGTTTTGAATTAAAAAAAAAAAAATTCAACCTGGGCAAAACTATACTTTAAAAAAAAAATATCTCTCACAATAATACCAGTATTCCCTTTTCTTTTTTCGGTTCTCAAAAATCTCACAAGTCTTAGGACCCAGTATCTCCTCAGTCCCTCGGGGATCTGCCCCGGCGGCGGCGGCGGCAGCAAAGCCTTGGGCTGGCAGCTGCCTCTCCAGTCCCTTCTGCTTTTCGTTCGGATTTCCAGTGAGTCAACAGGAAGGCATTCTCAGTAAGGAAGAAATAGAGGCCTTTAGACAAGTCCTTCCTCCACCCACAACCCCCCAAACGAATTCTTGCCAAAAACGATGTAAAGCAATTTCCAACCCAACTTGCCACTCCTGTCTGCCTGAGGTCACTGTTTAGCAAGTGACGGTCTGGTGGGACAGGAGCTAAGTCCAAAGGCAGAGACCAGGTTAGACAGTAGAAAAGGACGAGGAATGGTCCAACGATCCAGTTAAAGACAAAAATAAATGACGGAATTGGGTGTGGTGGACTGTGCCTGGAAATCCAAGCTACTCTGAGACGGGAGCAGAAAGACCGAAACCTGAAGCTAGCCTGGACAACTTAAGGAGACCCTGCTTCAAATGTTTGTTTAATCACTAGGGTTGAGGGTGTGGTTAGCAGCAGGCAACTCGCCCAGCATGTGTGAGACTCTCGGTTCAATCCTCACTAGATAAAATAAACCAGAAGACAAACTGGACGTTAGGAGGTGGACGAGACCGCAGGAAGCAGCCGACACACCAGTCCTCGGCCACTTGACAGCTGGACCCCAGTTGTCTCAATACTGGGCCTTTCTGTTGCCCCTCCATGTCTGCAGAGGTCAAGGGCACTGGCAATGGTTGGTGTGACACAGACCGAGGCTTGAATTATACAGACAGTTAAGTGACCTTGGGACAAATGTTATTAAAGATTTATTTATTTATTATGTATACAGAAGAGGGCACCAGATCTCATTACAGATGGCTGTGAGCCACCATGTGGTTGGTGGGAATTGAACTCAGGACCTCTGGAAGAACAGTCAGTGCTCTTAACCTCTGAGCCATCTCTCCAGCCCGACAAATGTTATTAATTCATTTTCCCCTCTTGGGAATAAAAAAAACGCCTACATCACAGTAACGTTCGATTGAAGCTTCTTCAGCATTCAGTATGATTAATGCTAGTTACTACCGTGTCATTATTTGTACAAATACCAGGAACATTGAAGTAGTGAGGGTGCAGCGGTTAAGAACAGTGCTTTGGAGTCCTCGCCGAATTTGAACTCCACTACCTGAGTGACTACGTGTGCGCTTTGCTTTCTTATCTGCTAAGCGTAAATAATAAGCACCTCCCCGGGCATCCAGAACAGCTAACCAGATCCGCAAGTGAAGTGCTCAGCACACTGTGGACACAGACACACAGAGAAAGAAAGAGAGAACTCAAGAAATGCTACGGATGACCACAGGGAAGGGGACGAAGCAAGAGGAAGTCACTGACTGGGACATGTGGGGATATGTCAGTCCTTGCAAACGGCAGGTTGGGGGCCTGGGCTTTCACGGGGATTTTGTTGTTTCCTTTTAGCTCTCTGAAACATAAAGGATTACACTTCCTATAATATAATATGCCTACTGAAATAACCAAGTCTTCCCTAACAATTTTAAGGAGCTTTCGGAAATTCTAACTTAAGTAAATTTTTACTTTTCAAACTAAATCACTAACCGGATCTTTCATTTATATGTTTAAACGTTTTATTAAAAACATTGCCAGGCCACTATCAGGAGTCTTCCAAAACTAAAATGAAGCAGCAGAGCTGCAATTTATGTGATCAGGGAGGCCCTGGCCCTTGACATTTAACTAGTACTTCACACTCAGCTTGCTCAAAGATATGGTCTCTAAGCAACGGAGTCCCAAATTAAACAAACAGCAGCCATAACATGATTCACTTCCGGAAGGTCTCATTTTGCCTACCAGCACTTTCATTACACAAATACTTGTCACAGGGTTTATTTAGGCAGCCACAATTAGCAACGGAGGTCCACCAAATACCATATAGTTTAAAAATACCCAAAACCGGTCCTGCTACCTCCCAACAAGTATCCTCACATTGCTACACAGTGAAGCCGAGGGAACGGTATAGAATCAGGGACAGTCAGCCCACCAGGCAAGGCCAGGAAACGGAATTCCTAGAATACACTAACTCGGGACTTCAAATACATTTTCACTATTTTGTCACTGGGGTTTAAAATACATGAGCACAATTACTGCTTCCATGTCTAAATCCAGGAGAAATAGATGCCTAATTAGGTCAAATGAACATGCTGCTTAGCTCTCTAAGACTTTCTCAATCTTGACTGGTCAACAGTCTGTACACTCAGCAGCTGGGTTAGCACTGGTCTGTGGTCACGTCCACCTCCACACCACGGTCTGTAAGGAGAACTGTAAAGTGTCAAGCCCATGTTTCCCATGAGACTCCTTTTCTCCACCTCTGAGGGGACTTCTATGTACCCCACTATTCTGCATGAACTAATGAAAGCCCACGTAGCTAATAAGAGTAAAAAGACTTAACAGATGGAATTGAAGACTCTGAGAAGTTAGAGAGCAGGGCCAGTGAGAACAGAACCAGGACAGCGAGCACAGCAGACGTGCAGCGCACACACCGAGGACCAAGGCCGCCCGCTGATGGTTTACGATACATCTCTGCTGCTCTGACTTTACATAAACAAATGAGATGAAGAGACATCATGAGGAGACTCTACAGCCCTCTCCCTCAAGACAGAACCATGAATCAGGGCAATTATTAAAGACAAAATGGGTAATTTCCTAGAGCTACAATAAACAGAAAGATATTACAGAGAGGGACCAGCCAAGGGGAGGGCAGAGCACACAGGGAAGAACAAACTCGAACAAAATATAATGACACCTATGCGTGAAAATCAAATTGCCACAGTGAACCCCATTACTCTGTGTGCTAACTTGAAAATTAAGAGAGAAAAGGGGGGGAGAAAAAGCTTTTTAAAACTATATTATAAATCAAGAAGATCTTCGACTGAGGGCTGGCTTGGAGGGCCTGCGTCTCACACAGCACACCTGAGGCCCCGGGGTTCAATCCCCACCCCTGAAGAGTCCACATTACAGACAAAATTGCTAAGACAATGCCAATCTGAAGGGAACAAAAATTACATAAAAGTGAAAAACCAAACAAATCACAGCATTTGTCAAGGAGCCAGCGTGGAGCTGCTTCAGTTTCTCCATAAGAACGAGCAAAGCAGATGTGCTCTGCATTGAGAGAGAAGCACATACCTCACCGCAACAGGCAAGTCCAGAACTAGACTGCACAGCTTCATAGTCATCAAGTTAGACAGAAATTGCTACCAGACAAGAAGATTGCTGTAAGCTGCATATTGTGGTTTGGTTTTGTTTGGGGTTTGGTTTTGTTTTGTTTTTTTTGTTTTATTCTTGACAGGGTTTCTCTGTGTAGTTTTGGTACCTGTCCTGGATCTCGCTCTGTAGACCAGACTGGCCTCGAACTCACAGAGATCCACCTGGCTCTGCCTCCCAAGTGCTGGGATTAAAGGCGTGTGCCACCACTGCCTGGCTGGTTTGTTGTTGTTGTTGTTGTTGTTTTGACTTGGTTTGGTTTTCAGTTTTGGGACAGAGGGTCTCTATGCAGCCCTGGCTGTCCTGGAACTTGCTCTGTAGACCAAGGTGGCCTTGCTGCCTCTGCCTTCTGAGTGCTGGGATGAAAGGCATGTGCCCCTATCCCCGGCTAACTTGCACACATTTGTAATTCCAGACTTGGGAAGAAGAAGCAGGAAGATCAAAGGTTCAAAACTAGCCTGAGCTACATGGGATCCTGTCACACACACACACACACACACACACACACACACACACACGCACACGCACACGCACACGCACACGCACACACGCATAAACACAAAAAGACAGGCAGTCAACAGAAAATTTGGATATGAAAATAAAAACTACACACAAAAATGTAAGAAAATGTTCAACTTGGCCAATAATCAAAGTAGCATGGCTTTAAACTGAATAAATCTAAATAAAAATATTATGTAGATGTTGAAAACGGCAAGAGAATTTTGAATTTGTAGTGCTGGAGAGATGGCTCAATGGTTAAGAGCACATACTGCTTTTACAGGGGACCTGAGTTCAGTCCCCAACACCCACGTCAGAAGCTCACAAGAGCCTGTAACTCTAGCTCCAGGAGACCAAATCCCTCATCTGCCCTCCCTAAGCACCTGCATGCGTGTGTACATACCTACCCACATACAGACAAACACACATACACACACACACATAAAATGATCTTTTAAATTGGTGATACAACTAACGAAAACTATGTACAGACACAGGTAATTCCTTAATCCCTCCCTTTTCTTTTATTATCTCATGGTAAAAGAACTTTAGATACAGGGTACAGTAGTCAATAAGGCCGTCTCCTTACTCTCTCAGTCCATTCTCCTGTTACTGTGTTTCCTTTCCAAAAAAACTACAAGCCTCCAGTGGAAACACTAGGACCACCAGCTTACACGGTGTCTAACTACTGACACTGTGACACGAGGTTGTTGTGCACAAAGGTGCCGGGCCACATGCACGGCTATGCATCCTAGGCCACACACTGGGTACCGCTTACTTAGGACTCTGAAAGTGTATTAACACTGCTTCAAGTTCCTATTAAATCTTCAGATCTTCCTTTGGCCACAGACAAGGATAAAGAATGTATTCACTGGGGCTCAGTGCTTTAGAGAGCACTGGCTGCTCTTACAAAGAAGCCGGGTTCAATTCCCAGCACCCACATAGTAACTCAACTCTCTGTAACTCTAGGGGGATCCGACACTCTTGTACATGCAGATAAAACACCAAAGAACATAAAAATTCAATAAAACAGAATGCATTTACTGAGTGATTTCTGTATCTCCCTGGGCCACCCCTTAACCCCTACACCAACTCTATAAAATGCAGAGTATTCCCACTCCACAGAGGAATACAGTCCCACTGCCTGAGGTTAAGCGGCTTGCAAAACCAGAATCAGAACACATACTTGCTCAAACTCAAAGTCCCATTCTTTCCACTCCGCCCAAGTATCTCAACATTCTCTTCCATGGCCCAATTATCTCAAGAGTCAAGATCTTCAAGGGTTGTTTCTTTTACTTTTCTCAGTTACAGGAATCATGAGGGGTAGCTGTGTGACTGTTCTTAGTAATGACGGTACCTACTAACAACTTGACGGATTTTATCAGCCTACTTTTAATACTGTTTCGTTTTATTCTGTTTTTTGATTCTGAGGAAGGTCTCACTTTGAAGCCCAAGCTAGTCTCAAATTCTCAATCCTCCTGCCTCAGTCTCTAAGTCCTGAGGTTATACAAGTGCACCACCACACCTGCCTTTTGTTTTGCAGTTCAGGCTGGCCTCAAACTCATGATCTTCCTGTCTCAGCCTCCCGAGTGTTGAGATCACATCTCACCCCAGCTCCTACTTCTTTGTGACTTGAGACTGAGTCTCGTGTGGCCCATGCTGACGGCTGTGGTGCTCACAGTGACTCTCACCTCCTGAGCCTCCACGTCTCCACCTCTCAGAGGCTGGAATTACCATTCTAGACACCCAGACAGCTTCACTTTTTTTATTTTGGTTTTTTTTTTTTCATTTTCAAACTTTTTTTTTCAAGACAGGATCTCTCTGTGTAGTTCTGGAACTTGCTCTGTAGACCAGGGTGGTCTTGAACTCACAGAGATCTGCCTGCCTCTGCCTCCCGAATGCTGGGATTAAAGGTGTACCACCACCACCGTCTTGTTCCAATTTTCATGTGTGTGTATGTTTACATATACATATTTATTTTTGTTTGTGTATGCACACTTATGAACAGGGAAGCCTAAGGTTTATCACAGGAATCATCCTCCATCGCTCTTGCACACATTCATCAAGGCGGGGTCTCAATCAAACCTAGAGCTTGTCGAGATGCTATTCATACTTGACAGCTTTCTGGGGTTGGAATTACAGATGGGCCCCACCCACCTGCATTTCTCATGGGTTTCTGAGGATCTGAACTCAAGCACTCTTTAACCCCAATAACCACTGAGCCATTCCCCAGCCCCAGATTCACTTTTTTGGGGAGTTAGGGAGGTGTAGGGTGAGTAACAGAATCTACTTACATTGCCCTGGCTGCCCTGGATTTCACTATGTGGATCAGGCAGGCCTCAAATTCACAAAGATTTGCCTATCTCTCTTCTCCTGCATGCCCAGTGCCAGGATTGAAGGCCTATGCCATACCACATCCTGTCCCTACTACACATGTGTCAAGTTTACAATGGAGTCTGGTAAAAAGTGACTGATAGTCATACGAGGAAAGAAAATTCACGTTTGTAACACTGTTACTGTGTGAGTAGCGGTATTACTACGTGAGTAGCACTGTTACCCTCTGAGTAGCCCTGTTACCCTCTGAGTAGTCCTGTTACTGTCTGAGTAGCCCTGTTACTGTCTGAGAAGCCCTGTTACTGTCTGAGTAGTCCTGTTACTGTCTGAGTAACACTGTTACTATCTAGTAGCCCTGTTACTGTCTGAGTAGCACTGTTACTTTCTGAGTAGCACTGTTACCGTCTGAGTAGCCCTGTTACTGTCTAAGTAGCACTGTTACCGTCTGAGTAACACTGTTACTATCTAGTAGCCTTGTTACTGTCTGAGTAGCCCTGTTACTGTCTGAGTAGCCCTGTTACCGTCTGAGTAGCACTGTTACCGTCTGAGTAGTCCTGTTACCGTCTGAGTAGCACTGTTACCGTCTGAGTAGTCCTGTTACCGTCTGAGTAGCACTGTTACCGTCTGAGTAGTCCTGTTACCGTCTGAGTAGCACTGTTACCGTCTGAGTAGCCCTGTTACTGTCTGAGTAGCCCTGTTACTGTCTGAGTAGTACTGTTACCGTCTGAGTAGCACTGTTACTGTCTGAGTAGTACTGTTACTGTCTGAGTAGCCCTGTTACTGTCTGAGTAACACTGTTACTATCTAGTAGCCTTGTTACTGTCTGAGTAGCCCTGTTACTGTCTGAGTAGCCCTGTTACTGTCTGAGTAGCACTGTTACCATCTGAGTAGTACTGTTACCGTCTGAGTAGCACTGTTACCGTCTGAGTAGCACTGTTACCGTCTGAGTAGCACTGTTACCGTCTGAGTAGTACTGTTACTGTCTGAGTAGCACTGTTACTGTCTGAGTAGCCCTGTTACTGTCTGAGTAGCACTGTTACTGTCTGAGTAGCACTGTTACCGTCTGAGTAGCCCTGTTACCGTCTGAGTAGCCCTGTTACCGTCTGAGTAGCCCTGTTACCGTCTGAGTAGCACTGTTACTGTGTGAGTAGCCCTGTTACTGTCTGAGTAGCCCTGTTACTGTCTGAATAGTCCTGTTACTGTCTGAGTAGCACTGTTACCGTCTGAGTAGCACTGTTACCGTCTGAGTAGCCCTGTTACTGTCTGAGTAGCACTGTTACTGTCTGAGTAGCACTGTTACTGTCTGAGTAGCCCTGTTACTGTCTGAGTAGCACTGTTACTGTCTGAGTAGCCCTGTTACCGTCTGAGTAGCCCTGTTACCATCTGAGTAGCACTGTTACCGTCTGAGTAGCACTGTTACCGTCTGAGTAGCCCTGTTACTGTCTGAGTAGCCCTGTTACTGTCTGAGTAACACTGTTACTATCTAGTAGCCTTGTTACTGTCTGAGTAGCCCTGTTACTGTCTGAGTAGCCCTGTTACTGTCTGAGTAGCACTGTCACCATCTGAGTAGCACTGTTACTGTCTGAGTAGTACTGTTACTGTCTGAGTAGCCCTGTTACTGTCTGAGTAACACTGTTACTATCTAGTAGCCTTGTTACTGTCTGAGTAGCCCTGTTACTGTCTGAGTAGCCCTGTTACTGTCTGAGTAGCACTGTTACCATCTGAGTAGTACTGTTACCGTCTGAGTAGCACTGTTACTGTCTGAGTAGTACTGTTACCGTCTGAGTAGCACTGTTACTGTCTGAGTAGTACTGTTACTGTCTGAGTAGCACTGTTACTGTCTGAGTAGTACTGTTACTGTGTGAGTAGCCCTGTTACTGTCTGAGTAGCCCTGTTACTGTCTGAGTAGCACTGTTACCGTCTGAGTAGTACTGTTACCGTCTGAGTAGCCCTGTTACTGTCTGAGTAGCACTGTTACTGTCTGAGTAGCACTGTTACCGTCTGAGTAACACTGTTACTATCTGAGTAGCCCTGTTACTGTCTGAGTAGCACTGTTACTGTCTGAGTAGCCCTGTTACTGTCTGAGTAGCCCTGTTACTGTGTGAGTAGCACTGTTACTGTCTGAGTAGCACTGTTACTATGTGAATAACACATCTTTTCTTTCCTCCACTTTTAAGCTACATTTCTCCGTCTAAGAATTCTGAACGCTGGTGAGCATGCTGTTTTTTCTAGCTACCTCGTCTACGCAGTAGGGGGTTTTGCCTTGTAAATATGTTAACTTCTGTTTTCAAAATCAGAGTCAGAGCCTGGAAATAGCCAGATGTTCCTGAAACTCTAATACCATTCAGGAAGGTCATCTACAGAGGCCAACCCAGAAAATGTTCTATGCCGACAGCAAAGATGTACACACAAAAGGGAATCTGTTTCCAAGAGCTGTTCTCTTTCCAAAATACTTTTTCAACTCCCCTCCACTGAAGGTAAAGTGCTTCCGTTTAATACTAGCTCTTGTTAACATCATGTAGTTTCCGACAACCTCCAACCAGCCACAGCCTGGACTGGCCTTCTTCAAAGGTAGTCGGGGGAGTGTCTATACCCTTAAGCTGGGGTGTGGGCACTCAGAAGAAGGTGGCCCAGGGAAGACTCAAAAGGATACGCCCAAAAGTCCCTGAAGGAAGGGACTAAGTAGATTAGCTGAGAGAGTACTAGAATTAACTGTCTTCTTTAACCTAACTGGATTTTCCTTCACCTCCAAACCCACCATATTCTCTCCGCTCCCCTGACCTACCTAACATGTTCTTTCTTGGCTCCTTGTCTTTTTTTACCCTAGCTACCTTCTGATCCTTCTCTGTTACATTCTTGTCTCGAGTCCTGAGTGTCTACATACCTCACATGTCAATGTCAGCTTCTTCAACTGGGTGAAATGGCATTCCTGACTTATGCAGATACTCCTTAGCTGAACAAATGTCAAGCTCAATCAGAACAGACACAGACAGACAGACAGGCAGGTAGGTAGATAGATGGATATAGATATAGATAGATGTAAGCACTAAAAGGCATCCTTTGATAGTCTTTGCTCTGCTATACCGCCCTTAGCATTCTAAAATTTTATTAGAATACCAACTTAACTTTCATACTGAAGCTACTTTTCAATAAAGCAGAAATCTCTGCATTGTGCTTCTCAACTATTCCCAGGACATACTTTTATGAAATCTACTCTTAATTTTTTGGGGAATTATGACCCCAAACCCAGTCCTGCAGCATACTCTAATCTCTCTACACACAGAGACACAGACAACATAACAGTCTTCACGCATCCAATCTTGCTCTCCACACGGCTCCCTCTCCCCAGGAACAAACTCAGTTAAAGGTCTGGGGAAAGAGAGCCCCAGGACACACAATGGCGCCTCTGTACTAAAAGGTGGAGTGCTCAGCAGGAGCAGTAGAGTTATAAATAGAAGTGAGGAGGGAGCCTTTCTCCCCTGGATCTCTCTCATCTTTATTCCTGGCCTCTGAGTTGATGTAAACCCCAGACCTTGGGGATCCTCCAACTTGAGAGGAAATAGAACCAGGCCAACCCAAAAAGGCACACTGGGCTTTTGCCGGAGGGGAAGATGAGCCCAAGAGCATCAGACACAGCCCAGCTGCCCAGGTGAGGCAACAGGGCAGGGAGAGGAAGTCCTGGCTAACGATGATTGACTGGCAGGCATCAAGTGACTAGTAGAAATTCTACTCCTCTGGGCCTACCATAACACTGCCAGGTTTCTTGGCTCTCCCTAGTTGTAACTTAGACACTTCCATAGCTGATTTTCTAATCAGAGGTTGCTGTTGGCTTTGGGGATGGGGGACAGAGGGCCTGGTACTGAATCCAAATTTGATACCATTTACTCCCTAGGAAAAAAACAGGCAGCATTTCCACAATGCTAGGGTATGACAAGATGATGTACAACTATTATGTACAAAGCTTTAAAATAAAAATAAAAATAAAAATAAAACTGTCACAAATGTCTCTGCTGCCTAAGTCACTTCCTAAGCTTGCAAAAGCCACCTGAAAAGCCCTTCAGTGACTAATGGCCTCTCGATGGCTTAGCTAAACGGGCTGCTTTTCTACGCTGGACGCCACTCCCGTCAGAAGGTACAGGCTCTGGAATTCTGCAAATAAAATGTTACTAGTGCTGCACTTGAAAAGGAAGTTAAGAGCACTGTTAACTCCCTAAGAGGTTATGATCGAAAAACCATTCAAGTTTTTAAAATGTGTTAAAAGCAAGAACATCTTACTTCTCAACTGGGGTGAGAAGGCCCAGCTAGATCACCAGAGGCATTTAAAACATCTGGGTATGGAGGTGGGGGCACAGTTCAACAGTAGGACACTTACTGACATGTTCCACAGTAAAGTCCGGACTGTCTACATCTGTAAAAACTCTCCCGGGAGAGTCTAATGTGCACACCACACACCCAGTTAATGACCACTGCACAAATAAGGAACATTCCTTAACCGAGAAACCATGAGGAGCCAGGCGTGGTGGCGGACAACTGTGGCACGGGACTCAGGGTTCCTGTCACCTCCAGCTGCAGAGTGAGCTCCAGGCCAGCCTAGATGACACGACCCCCACCCCTAAGCAGCAGCTCCAAGTAGACTCAGAAAGCTCAGGCCTCGGTTTCCTCACTGAAATGAGCTGGCTGCTTTGGACAGAAGTTGACCTTGTACCAGGGATGTAGTCCGGTGATAGAGAGTGCTCTGCCTCGCACTTAGCAAGCACAAGGCCCAAATCCCTGGTTCTCTGGGAAAAGTAGAACTTTAAGCTAGACTAGTGGTATGGCAATATCACAGCAGGTATTGGCAAGATGCTCTGAAATACTACAAATGAAGTGTAAAATGGAAACGTCACTGTCACATTGTGAACCGGCGATGTCACAGTAGAAATCCAATACCGAAACAAAAGCAGGAGGGCTATTGGAGGAGAGGGAAATCAGTGAGCTGGGGTCTTCGGACACTTCAACAGAGTCCCAACGGCTCCACAGAGCACAAGGTGGCCTTGCGACCAGCTGCAGCTTACAAATCCCTTGACCTTCCACACGAGAAGTTCAGTTTAAGTGACAGAGAACTTCGTGTTTTCATTCCCTTACAAACTTCTAGGGGAAAATATTCCCTTTCTCACAATATATTCATCCCTTGCTATCTACACTTTCATTTATCATGAAGTTGGGAAAGAAGCTCCGTGGTATGCTTCACCCCTGGCACTACCAAAACTACTGTAATAAACTTCCACTCAGAAGACTAGCGTCAGGCAGAGGCAGGAGGGTCTCTGAGCCTGGTCTACAGAGTGAGTTCCAGGACAGCCAGGACTACACAGGGAAACCCTGTCTCGGAAAAACAAAACAAAACAAAAAATAGTATTATTATTGCTAAATTATCACTACTATCCTCCTCTGACTTCCTAAACAGGCCGTAAAGTCAGAGAAGCAGCTGAGACTCAGGAAGACTCTATAAGGACAGGAAGATGGCTCTGGAGGTAAGAGCCGGTCAGTCTCCAGTACCATGTCAGGTGGGTCAATCTCTTTCCACTCCAGTTCCAGGGACTCTGACGCCTTTGGCCTCCCTAGGTGTGTGCACATGTGATTCAAAATAAAAGGTAAATCTTAAGAGTCCAGGCGACCCTAACTGAGGCTGTTTTTGTCATTTTTTGAGAAAAGGGCACCTCTGAAGGGCTTAGAGTTCTGGGGCTCAAGAATACTTGTTGTATGGACTATCAACTTTCCTGGAGTGCTTTTTACATTTTTAGAATTATTTAAAAAACACAGAGTCAAATCTTTACTCTTGTTTCCTCAGCCCCATCCAAACCATCCTTGATTTTTTGGTAAACTTGGATGACAAGTATCTTTCATTATTCCTCACTGTACACAATCTATAATTGTGCTTATCTCCTCTGGAATCTTGCAAAGGAATAGAAGCAACAGAACAAAAGGAGTGACTGATAACAAACTGACACCCTAAAATTAAGATCACAAGGTCGTGAGATACCTGGAAAAGATAAACAGCAGCTGCTCATCCTCTTCCTAGCGAATGCAGAGGAGATGGGCGTGGTGGTGCATGCCTGTAATCTCAGCACTTGGGAGGTGGTGGGAGGAGGATCAGATAGGCCTCAGAAACACAATGAGTTTGAGGCCACCACGGGGCTCAAGACCTAAGACCTAAGACCCTGTCTCTAAAAAAGTGTGGGGTGGGGGTGTGGCACATGGGAGCACATGCATTTGATGACAGGTCTCCCGATGCTGCAGCATTGACCTGGATGAATTATACCTACAGCACTACCTTGTTAGATAAGGGTCTTGTCTCCCAGGACCTTGGGCACACTCGACTAAGGTACCTATCTCCTCAGCCCGCTACAGCACTACCCTCATCAGCCTCCCAAACCTAATCCCCTCTCCACAAGTCACAAGGGGAACGAGGCTAAATACAGAAACAAAAACCTGTGAAGAATTAGGAAACATTAAGACCAAGAACACCAAACCCTAACTTAAAATGTTATTTCTAGGGCTGGAGAGATTGCGGTTAAGAGCACTAGCTGCTCTTCCAGAGGAACCCGGGATCAACTCCCAGCGCCCACATGGCCGCTCACCACTGTCTGTAACTCCAATTCCAGGGGATCTGACACCTTCACACAGAGAGATACACATGCAAGAAAAACACCAGTGCACATAAAATACATAAATCTTCAAATGTTATTTCTCACAGACAGCGGCACGGCAGCACCCAAACAACCACTCTACATTAAAGCTGGATAACACAGCCCTAAAAATCTCTTCCGTATGCACACTCAACACAGAGGACAAACCACCGTGGACCACTTGTTCCCATGAACAAACACTCTGCTCCCAACCTGCAACATTCTGACGTAAAATGTAATACACACAAAGAAAGCTATCTGGAGGCTAGACAGATAGCTCAGCAGTTAGGAGAGGACCAGAGTTGGGCTCTCAGCACCCACATCAGGTGACTCAACTGCCTGTAACTCCAGCTCCAGGAAGATCTATCGCCTCCTTCCAACCTCCGCAGGCACCCATACACGGGTACCAAAACAAACACATACACGTAAATAAAAACAAGGCGTAAAGAAAGCACCGCACATCAGTCCCCTTCCCTGGTCCACCTTTACCTCTTTGCTTCTTCCAAATGACAAAGGTACTCGTAAGCCACGTTCTGCCGTCGCCTTTCATCCATCTCCTCTGCAGTGAG
Source organism: Peromyscus eremicus (assembly GCF_949786415.1). Taxonomy (NCBI): domain Eukaryota; kingdom Metazoa; phylum Chordata; class Mammalia; order Rodentia; family Cricetidae; genus Peromyscus; species Peromyscus eremicus. The sequence continues at coordinate 117,528,105 of NC_081416.1, read as the reverse complement.
TCTCTCATTATCCAGGACAGCTAAAACAAGAAGGAAAGAGTGTCAAGGCCAAGATCTGTACCTTTCCTCAGCAATAAACGAGGGCCATCGCCATCAAATTGCTGCTAATCCCCTAGGAAAGCAGGCTAACTAGTGGATATGGGGGTAGCCAGGCGCACTACAAATGATTTTCCTAAAAACAAACCCACATGGTTTCAACCACACTCATCTCATGGTAAGGGGCTGCAGAGATGATTCAGCAGTTAAGAGCACTTGTTGCTCTTGAAGAGGAAGGACCTGGGTTCCTAGCACCCACCTCTCTCGGCTCACAAGCATCTGTAAGTCTAATTCAAGGGGATCCAATGCCCTGTTTCTGACCTCCAAGGACACCATGTATACATGCAGGCACTCATACACATAATATATGATACGGGAGGGTGATCGCTGGTAAGCTGCCCATGTTCCAGAGAACAACCCCATACCCATGCACATAGGGGCAGCACTAACTGGACCTAGATGGGTTTTTTTGTTTGTTTGTTTGTTTGGTTTTTTTTTTAAAGGCTAGAAAGATGACTCAGTCTTAGTTAAGAGAATTGGCTCCTCTTGCAAAGGACTTGGGTTCAAGTCCCAGCATCCACATGAAGGCTCACAACAGGCTATAACTCCAGTTTCAGGGGATCAGACATTCGCTTCTGGCCTCTGCAGGTGCCAGGTACACACATGGTGCACAGACATCATACATGCAGACAACAAATCGCCCATACACATAAAAAAAAGATAAAAAAGAGTCAGGACAGCGCACGCCTGTAGTCCCAGCACTTGGAAGGCAGAGGCAAGCGGACCTCTGAGTCCAAAGCCAGACTGTCTCAAATAGCAAGGTCAGGCCAGCTAACGCTATACAGTGAGATCCTGTCTCAGATAAATTATTGAAAGAGAGCAATGGAAGATAGGTATAATCATATTTCACTTTTATGTATATATGGAGTTCTCAAGGAATCAATTTTTTTTGTGTGTGTGTGGTTTTTCGAGACAGGGTTTCTCTGTAGCTTTGGAGTCTGTCCTGGACTAGCTCTGTAGACCAGGCTGGCCTCGAACTCACAAAGATCCACCTGCCTCTGCCTTCTGAGTGCTGGGATTAAAGGCGTGCGCCACCACTGCCCGACTTTAATGACTTTTATTTTTTATGTACATTGGTCTTTTACGTGTGTGTGTGTGTATGAGGGTGTCGGATCCCCTGGAACTGGAGTTACAGTCAGTTGTTGAACTACCATGAGGGTGCTGGGAATTAAACCCGGGCCCTCTAGAAGAGCAGCCGGTGCTCTTAACATCTGAGCCATCTCTCCAGCCCTAGGAATCAATTTTTTAAATGTTTTAAATATATATGTACTACATTTTCTTGTAGCCTCAAAAGGTACCAACTAAGGCCTGTCCTTGTTGGTCAGAACTAATACAGAGGGCATCACACTCTCCCTCTTTATTCACAGCCCAAGGCAGCAGCTAGGGATTAAGCATTTTCCATACATTCTCTCACTATAGCCCAGAACAATCCTGTGATTACCACTATTGGACAGATGAGGAAATTGAAGCTGGATGAACCCAGCCCTAAGGCTAATAAAGGGACCCACGTTCAAATCCACCTGTCTCCAGGGCCTGTGGGCTTAACCTTGAAGCAACCTGCCTCCTCCATAATCATCCCAAGGTAAGAAATGAATTCCTAACTCCTTAAAAAGCAATCACAGCCCTTCTCACTCTGGCCTCAACTACTTTGGGAAATTCTTTTTCTCTCCTTTCCCTTCCAATCCCACCACTACACTACCACACCATTCAGTTTCTTCCACAGAGTATCCCTATATTCTTCAATACCATATTTAGTTAATGTCTGCCCTCTCGAAGTCATGTCTTGCACACCCTGCCCTACACAGAGCATCATTCAAGTCTGTTCAAAAGTCACCCTCTGTGCTCCCACGGCCTCCCTAAGTCCCTTCTCTTCATTCCCATTACTTTTTATACCTGGTTCATGCATCATGTGTCTTTATTGCACCTTATTATCTCCCTCCCTGCCCCCAGCTGATGACTGAACCCAGGGCCTTGGGCTCTACCACTGGGCTAAATTCCCAACCCCGCATCTGATTATCAATCATTTGTACACCTGTCTGTCTCTGATAGTTTTTGAAGGTACTGCACAGTCTTAATCATCTTCAATTCCACAAACGTAGCACACTATCTCACACATAAATGTGGATACGTTAACGTATCCTTTAAGAATGTACTTTTCCCAGAACATAAAACAAAATCTAAACTCGAGACCCAAAGGTATCCTCTTGTAACTACTATCCCACGTACAGTTAATTAGTTCACTGATGTTGCAGGGATGACCACAGAAAATGAGGAAGTGGGGGGGGGCGGTATTTGGGTGTGTGTGTGTTTTAATTTTACTTTTGAAATGCTAACAAGAGAACCCGGCTCAAGAAAGCTTAAGTGGCTTGCCCAAAACTGCACCTCGTAACTAGTCTGGCCGCGCGGGTCTGCACCCTGGGTCACCGTCGCAGGCAGCAATCGGGGCAGCACTGCACTTTCCCACCACGCCCAAGCAGAACCCCTGGGTCCAGTGCCCAGGACACGCCCTGCACAGTCCTCCTGCCACCTCACCCCAGGCCGTCTTCCCCAATCTCAGTAGAGCTAAGCGGCGGAGGCGCTGGGTGGGGCTCCCCTGCCGCAGCGCCTGGAGAAGGCTGAGGCCTCCAGGTTCCTACCCGCCACCTCCGGAGCTCAAGAGGACTCAGGCGCCAACCTTTCTGCCAGCCACACAGCTGGGCTGCTCTTCCGGGTCCGTGTGGTCCCAGGCCACCCCGAGCACCCGCCCGGCTGAGCCCCCGGGGAAAACCGAGCCTGGCCCCTGGCCCGCGCACCCCAAGCCCCCCGGCACTCACAGCCATAGTGTGGCCGGACCACACCCAGCCCATCAACCTCCTCTGCGGCGGACATGGCGGCTGAGTCCGGTCTCCGGTGAGGAAGCGCTGAGACCTTGAAGACGCGGGCGGCAGCAGCAGCGGCAACTCCTGCCCAGTGCGCGGGCTGTCGCTGTCCCCGAGGCCCCGCCCCGCGCCATCGGCCCCACCCTGCAGGTCCCGCCCCGCAGACCCCGCCCTCGAGGCCTCGCCCAGTCCCGCCCTCCAGGGCGGGCGGAAGAGGCGTGGTTACTTTTGCAGGACCCGCCCCCGCCCGCTTCGCCCTCCACTTGCGGAAGCGAGGAGGCGGAGCGCGGTAGGCAAGTCCTTAGGCCAGCTTCGTCCGTCCGTTGTCCCGACGCTCCTTCTACATCCTCCTCGCCGCGGCTCAGACTGAAAGGGCGCCAATGTCTGCAGCTTGAAATCCAAACTTTTTCGGCCGCCTGCCTTCCCCTGACAGCTGAGTTAACTCCTTCTGCACCGCGGCTCATTGAAGGAGCCCTTTCAGGTGGCCCAGGATGCTCTTGTTGCACGCAAGTAGGACCCAAACTGACAGGAAAGACTTGCACCCCTACACTCGGCCACATTTTGTCTATCTGGCTTCCGTTCTCCCCCAGCAGTGCTAACGTGGAGAACCGCTCGATCTCTTAAATTTGGGGGACAAAGACGCTGAAGCGGGAGAGCTGTTTATCAGACTATACACTCTCAGCTCTTCTTTGCAAGCCCTTACGGGTTATCTTGACCCGGTTAAGAATGCCTCCTCGTATTGCCCTTGTGATCTGCTTTCGAAGTATCCGTATTCAACCGAATTCTGTCCTCAACCCTTTTTGTTTTTTCTCAGTAACATTCCCGGCATGGTGGTAGTGCAAGCCTATAATCATCCCACACTTGGGAGGCTGAGGCAGAAGGATCACCATGAGTTCGAGGCCAGCCAGGATTATGGAGTGAGTCACTGCCTCCAAGTAATAATCATAACTAAAATAAAAACGCCATTCTCAGTAACCTTACACTCACCATAAACCTCGGACGGCTTCTACTTACAATCCGGACCATTTGGAAGCCCCTCCAATGTGCACTTTCAGGTGCGTCTCCCACAGACACTAAAAGCTCACGAGTCAAACATTCCTGCCTCAATCTCTGAAAGTATTCAATCACCAGTCACACACACCCCAGGTTCTTGCCTCGCCTCTATTTCTGAAGCGTTTAGTTTTTGTCTCTGCCCACGCCTGTGATTACAGTGTTTAGATTATCTTCGTGTCTATTCTCACTTCTGCCAACCAGATTGTCACAATTACCAGCATGGTCTTTTGTTCTTTCCAAAACATAAAACAGTTCTTTTTGCTAATTATGTGCCTTCAAACATTTAAAAGAATCTACAAGACTACATTTTGATTTTCTTTTTAATCCCTTCAATTATCTAATGGCAAGTAGAGAACCACCTGCAGGTTAATAAATGGGTCACATGGGACAAGGGGACAGGTGTCTCCCTGTGTCAGGATGAAGTTTCTTTGTGTGTAGTTAGTTCCAGGTGTGTGATTCGTGAGGTTCAAAGGAGGCAGTCCGGATCCAGTGCTGTACAATCTAGGTTAGTGTGAGCCACCTCGAATGTACAGACTCGTCCTACCATCTCTGCTATGAAAATTAGGGCAGTCCTGGTCCAAGATCACAGAGCTCTAGCTTGAATCTCTTTTGGGCCATTCCAGCCTGGCCTGCCCTCCTTTGTGATTTCCAAGGCAATCTGGAGATTTGCCAAGAGACAGACAGACTGACCCAAAGTCTGTGTTGGTGCCTCTTTGAGGTGGTGAGTAAAGGCAGTGGTTGCCAAGCCTCAGAACCCAAGTTTGATGCTCAGGTCCTTGTAGTAGACCGAGGGTGAGGACTCAGACTCTTTGGGAGTCACCCTCTCCTCTCCACATGTGCATGAGCATACACTGACCTACACTGTTCCAGCATAACAGAGGCTTTCACCTTGGAGACCTGCTGCGTCTCAGGGGTCTTGAGCGGACATTTACACTCTCTCCCTAGGATTTTCAGGAGCCAGTGAGAGTTCACTGGATGCCTTCAGAACCAAGGAGCTTTCCAAGGCACCTGTCCCTCCCTGTCTTAGGGCTTGAACCCATTCTAGGGCACCCTGCCCTCTACAGAGACAAAAGAACCCCGCTTCCTATCCGTTGCTGTTATCTCACAACTTTTGTTTGTTCTTCACTTGTCATGGCCTTAATTAAAGGTCACATCTTTGCAGCAACAGCTCCACTGAAGATCCGCTCAGCTACCCAATTCCATAATCCACTGAGTGGCACATAACTGGTTCAGCTCATCTTTTCATTTCATTGGTATTTCCCTGCATACCCACAGGTGGGCTGCCTTTGGACTAGATGCCAATTAAGAATAGAGAATGCTAAACGGGGCATTATAGATAGTGGCCCTGGGCCTTAGAATGGCTCTGTGGTTGTTTGAAAGAAAATGGTCCCCAAAGGGAATGGCACTAGCAGGAGGTACAGCCTTATCGGTGTGGCCTTGCTGGAGGAAGTGCATCACTGTGGAGGTGGGCTTTGAGGTCTCCTATGCTCAAGCTACGCCCAGTGTCACAGTTCACTTCCTATTGCCTATGGTTCAAGATATAGAACGCTCAGCTCCTTCTCCAGCACCATGTCTGCCTGCATGTTGCCATGTCCCTCCATGGTAATAATGGATTAAACCTCTGAAACATAGGCCATCCCAATTAAATGATTTCCTTTATAAGAGTTGCTGTAGACATGGTGTGTCTTCACAGCAATAGAAACCCTAAGTAAAACAGAAGTTTTTACCACCTAGGATGGAGGTACATATATATTAATCATAGCATTTGGAGGGTTAAGACAAAAGGATAGCAAACTTGAGGCCTGCCTGAGCCACATAGTAAGAACTTATTCCAACAACAAAATAAACAAATGAAGACATTCTTTTCAATTTTGTGATGATGTAAAAGATACATGTTCAATAGAAACCACACTTCAAATTTTAAATTGTAATTTTTTTTCTTGGGCTAGAGATAGTCAGTAGATGCCCAGTGGTGAGATAATGTAAGTGTTCTTGGAGTAAGGTTAAGCTGTGACATCCACTAAGCTGGCTGTGTTAGTACATTTCTCAGCTTACCATGCTTTCATCATGTGGGTTGTTTGAGACTTGCTACCACAAGCAGAAGAGCATCTGCATTTCTTTAGTGGGAGGCTGGGGGAACAAGAGACATCAGGAGTTCCGAAATGATGTTTAAATGAAGATAAATTCTGAACTCACAAATGATGATACCATTTCTGCTTTAAAATACATAAACAGCCAAGGGCAGTGATACATACCTATAATCCCAGTCCTTGGGAGATAGAGGCAGGAGGATCAGGAGTTCAAGGCTAACCTTCAATACATAATAAGTTGGAAGCCAGCCAGGGCTACCTGAGACCGTTTCACAAAAAAAGAGGAGTGTCAGAATACAGTCGAAGAATGGAGTCATATGAGATTTCTGAGTGCTTACCTAAGTGGAATGTGGTATTGTACATGAATCTATTAGCACTAGTGTGTAGGTGTTGATGTCCCTGTTTGGGTGCCATTGTTTACCATTCCAGATGCAGTGGGACCTGGGAGAATGGGACCAATAAATGAGGCAAACTAGGGCCTCATGCAATAGCCAACTTTATTCAAAGCATCAGACAATTTATACTCTAAAGAGTCACATGAGTAAAGCATACAATCACAAGGGCAAGCTGCACCTAACAAAAACGTGGTTTTCCATAGAGGCATGTAAACAAGTAACAATAACCAGTTATAATGAATAATCTAAAGTACTCTCACTCCTGAGGTCACAAGACTTGTCTTGTTTCCTTGGAGCTTTCTCACAAGCCCTCAGAAACCTCCTCACACAACTCCATTTTTGGACCGTGTTCCAACAAAGGAGAAAGTAAGGAGGAGGAAGAGAAGAAGAAAGAGTAGAAAACGAAGTCAGGAGTAGTGGTGCACATCTGTATATCCCTGAATTCATGATGTGCACCTGTATATTCCTGAACTCATGACACACATCTGTGTATCCCTGAATTCAGGAGGCTAAGACAAGAGAATAACGGTATCAAGACCCTGTCTGGGGGGTAAGGGGACCTGGGATGGTGGTGCTTGTCTTTCATCCTAGCACCTGGGGATGCAGAGGCAGACAGATATCTACGAAGTCCAGGTCAGCCTGGTATACAGAGAGTTCTAGACAAGCAAAAGCTGCATGATGTGACCCTGTCTTAAAAAACAAACAAACAAAACAAAACAAGCATCCAGGACATTATATGAACAGTGGGTTCTCCAGATCATGAAATTACTAGATTTGTGTGGGCCTGGTTTGTGTACATCTCTGTGGTCTCCACAGTGAAATACTAGAAATACAATTTTGTTAGTGAACACAAACATGAATAAAGTTTACTAAATAGTAAGTCAATCTGTAATTAAGAATTAAATGGAAAAACATGTACATTTTAGGAAGTCACATTGGTTCAAGGTGTTTGTAAGCTGATGAGAGTAGAACAATATTAACAGACTAGCTTGGGATAAGGGCCATAATAGAAGTTTCCCTTGGCCTGGAGTAGTTCTAGCCTCTCATCTGCCTGGGAAATCACTTAACTTCCCAGACCCAAATGAAATATTGCTCCCTCCCCTCAGTTAACCACTCTCTTATTGAGTTCCCAATAGAACTTCAGAAATCATGTATCTTCAAAAATAAGTAGACAGCTCCTTCACGTGTAATGCTTCTGAAAGCAAGGTAAGTCTTAGAATCAGTACAAAACAAACAAACAACAAAACCAACTAACTAAGTGCTTCATGAAGAAAGCAGATGGAGAAGAAATGTTTCATTGCTTAAAGATGTGTGACATCAGAGATAGGAATGTGGCTCAGTTGATAAAGAGCATGTCAGTGTGCATTAACCCTGTATTTAGTCCCTAGGTACTTCATAAACTGGGCATAGTGGTGCATGCCTGTAATCCCAGCACTCAGAAAGTAAAGGCAAGGATTGCTGTGAGTTTGAGGCCAATCTGGGCTATGTTGTGGAATATTAGTTTAAGAGGTGTTACATTCATTTATGCTGTGGAACATTTGTTTAGTGATGCAAAGATGTGTTGCATTCTTTTATGTTACATTTGTTTAATGCTGTAAAGCTGTGTTACTTTGTCTGTCTAAAACACTTGATTGGTCTAATAAAGAACTGACTGGCCAATAGCAAGGCAGGAGAGAGGATAGGCAGGGCTGGCAGGCAGAGAGAATAAATAGGAGGAGAAATCTGGGCTCAAGAGAAGAGAGAAGAGGGAGGATCGAGAAAAGGAGAAGAGGATGCCAGAGGCCAACCACCTGGCCACACAGCCAGCCACAGAGTAAGAAGGAAAGAAATACTAAAGAATAGAGAAAGGTAAAAGCCCAGAGGCAAAAGGTAGACAGAATAATTTAGGAAAAGCTGACTAGAAATAAGCCAAGCTAAGACCAGGCACTCATAAGTAAGAGTAAGTCTCTGTGTATTTATTTAGGAGCTGGGTGGTGGGACTCCAAAAGAGTAAAACAAAAGCAAAACAAAACAACAACAACAACAAAAACTACAGGGCTACATAGCAAGACTCTGTCGAGAGGAAGGAGAAGGAGGAGGAGAAGAAGAGGAAGAAGAAGTTGTTGAAGCAGCAGCTTCCGCCTATTTGGATTTCAGTAGAAAACCAACGCAAGTGCTCAGGGACATTTGGGGTATTTGGATGAGAAAAGTTTGTATAAACGAAGACTAGGAGTTAGCTGAGCTCCTTCCTTGCTTCTCTCTGGCATGTCTGATGTAGCCCATAATAATCTAGTCTATACAATCCAAGTTCATCTCTTTGTCCTATCCACTGAACAGCCTGGATAACTTAATTCTAGAGATGGGACGAAAGAGATGCATATACCAAGCGACAGGATGCCACCCAAAGTCTTCCTTCAAGCTCGGGTGATCCTTGTTAGCTTTTTTTTAATACTTTTTTTTCCCCTTGGGTTGTTTTGTTTTGTGGGGGTTTTTTTTGTTGTTTGTTTGTTTTAGTTTTTGTTTGTTTGTTTTGGTTTTGTTTTTTGATTTTTCAAGACGGGGTTTCTCTGTGTAGCCCTGGCTGTCCTGGAACTCACTCTGTAGACCAGGCTGGCCTCAAACTCGGAGACCAGCCTGCCTCTGCCTCCTGAGTGCTGCTGGAATTAAAGGTGTGCACCACCACCACCAGGCTTTATAACTGATATTCTCTCAGCACTAGTGAGGTCTTTTCACTTGTGTTTGTGAGTTTTAGGTAATATGACCTTTTAAACTCACTGTGGAGCTGAGGGTGAATTTCTGACTTGAATTTCTGACTCTTCCTCCTGAGTGCTGGGATTATAGGATTATAGACAAGGACCACTGTTTAGCTAGTGTATGTGATGCTGGATATCTGACTCCCTGCGTACCAGGCAAGCCCTTTACCAAATGAGCCTCACCCAAGCCCTAGACACAATCTCATTTACTCCTCACAAGAACTTGTAAAATGAAGAAACAGGAACAAATCAGTTAGGTATTTTGCTTAAGGTCTGAGGATGCACACTTGAGAATAAATCCCAGGTCTTTCTGATTTTAGAATCATTGACAAATCATCACCAACCACCACCTCCCATTTTATGGACAGCATATCAATGAGAAGGCTGTGAACTGAGTTCACTGGAAAAGTCAGACCTGTGTCGAGGATTCTGTACACCGACTGACTTATGAGAACTTCCATAACTGTGGAGATCCACAGGGAAAATGTGTCCTGCTATCTTTAGTCCCTTTAGAAGCTTTATATTGCCCACCTGTGTCTGACCTAACATTCCGTTTACTATCAGGTAAAACCTGTGAAATGCATTCTTAGCAGACTGCGCATGTCTACTGACCCACAAGCTGAGAATGTCCTAGAACAGCCTCTGAGGCCCACAGCTGAACTGTCCCTCTGCTGCTGGATCCTACCTGCCTGAGGCCCTCATACAAGTATCTGCTTAAGTGCTTTGATTTCTTGTGACTATAAAAGTCCATTAAACTGTTTCCACAATGGAACATGTCCTTCAGGCAACCTGAACCGATGTTTGTGGGCCAAGGTCACTCATATTTGGCTCAGAAGAAAGTCTCTCCTTCCACTTGAGATGAGAGCTGTGCTTTGTTTGTTTGACTGGTTTTGTTGTTTTGTTGTGTTTTTGTCAACAAGGTTATTAACACATTCACTTCCTAACCAACTCCGGAAATTCTTCCTCAAACATCAACACACCGTGTCCTGGTCTATTGACACTATAAAGCAGAAAACTAAGCCAAGTGAAGCGTTACTCTAATTATTCTTTATCAATAAAAATTCAGGAGTCAGACACTGGGGTAAGAGCCTGAAAGATCAGAGAAGCAGAGAAGCCACTATTCCTCCCTTCCCTACATGCTCCATTCCTTCCTCCAGACAGAGCCAGATGCCTCTCCACCCTGCCTTACTACTGTCTCTCCCATCTGTCCTCAGTCTTCCAAAGCCTCTGTGGTTAATTTTGGTTGGCTAGTGGCTAACTCCACCCTCTAACTCCAAGCAAGCTTTATTTGTCAGAACACGATCAAAACATCACACAACAGCCAGGGGTGGTGGACACACATGTAATGCCAGCAACATGAGAGTTGGAGATGAGAAGACGAGGATTTTACGGCCAACATCAGCCTCAAATGGGAGGCCAGTCTGGGCTTCATGAGATTATATATATAAAGCTGGAGTAGCATCAAGAAGTCAGGAGGTTAGCCTAAAATGGAGTGGAACATAGGTTTCTGGGCCGGGGCCCTCCTGAAGTGTCAAGCCTAAAGACAAAGGACAAATCTAATGAACCATCAAGAGACATGGTTAAGCTTGCTTAGTGGTGCACATCAGTAGTCCTAACATACAGGAGTATGACCATGGAGAATTGTGAGTTTGAAGCCAGCCTTAACTATAGTGTTAAGTTCAAGGTCACCCTATCCCAAAATTAACAGATGGAATGACTCACAGGTGGAGTGCCTGTCTTTTACTTAAAAGGCCTGAGTTTGATCCCCAGCATGGGGAGGTGGGCAGAGAAAAGTGTGTTAGTTCAGGGATGTGGTCAAATAGCAGAGCCTGTGCCTAACACAACTTCCATTTCTAACATCTCAAAAATAGAGAGAGGGAGGGAGAGAGGGAGGGAGGAAGAGAGAGAGAAAGGGAGGGAGGGAGAGAAGGAGAAATTGTGATGGTTAATCTTACTGCCAAATTGATTGGATCTGGACTCAACTAAAAAACACTCCTTTGGAGCAACACCTCTGGCCACTCCATGCGGCTAGGGCAGGCAGGACTCAACCGAATGCGGCCTGCGGTCTCTAGCCCTAACCTGTAAGAGGACTCCAGCAATACCTCCACACCAACCAGGAGCCAGGTGACTCTGGCACTATTGTGATCTCTTTGTGATGAGGAAACATGGTCCTGCCCTGTGCCGTAATACACTGAGCAGGACAAGGAGTCCCACATACAGGTCTGGGGTCGTCCACCCCAGGCTCTGAGGAGAAAACACAGGCCCACCTGGAACTTTGCACAGCCAGGCAGATGGACACTATTATGGTAAGCAAATGTATGGTGTGGTATGGGAGAGAGAGACAGAACAGTTCACACACGGTGGACAGAGGCATACCTGAAGAGGTGAAAGAGGTGAGGATTGGACTGAGGGGAGTGGCTTGATTGCCTGGCACCCAGGGTCATGGTGATGTCTGGGTCTGGGCTGCTGCTGGGGTCATGTCTGGGTTCATGGCTCTGATGCAACCCAGGTCTCTGTTGTGTCCATGGTTCCTAATACCACAAAAGGCTGAGAGGGCAAGGCTGTACAGAGTTGGCCCTGCCCCTCACTGATTCGACACTAGGGAGAACTGGTCCTGCCCCTCGCTGGCTGAAGCACTCGGGAGAGAGGGTCCTACACCTCACCTGGGCAGCACAACTGAGCTGACCCTGTTCCCAGGGGCATGGATGAGCTGGCCCTGAGGGCATGAGAATGGTAGAGGAGGTTGTGCCCCTCTCATATGCCATGTGGTGGCATGGGTGAGGGAAAAATGCCCTCCTTCCCTTGTCCCTGGACACCTGCAGCAGCTGGGGGACCTGACCCAACCCCTCACTCAGGAGAGCAGGCCCTGCACCTTGCCTGGGCAGCACAGTAGAGCTGACCCTGTAGACGGGGTGCAGGTGAGCCAGCCCAGGACACGAGAGGAACACAGCCTCCTTCATCTGTGGCAGGGTGGTGGGAACGAAGGAAAGATATCCCCCCCCACCTCCCTTAGCTATCGAGGAAACTGACCCTCTCCTTTACCAGCTGCAACACTCAGGAAAGCAGGCCCTGCACCTTATCTAAGCATTACAGTAGAGCTGACCCTGTATATGGGTGAGCCAGACCAAGAATGAGAGCATGAGAGATCTGGCCCTGCCCCTCATCTGCCATATGGTGGCATGGGTGAGAAAGAGATGCCCCCCTACCTCTCTATGCCTGAGGCTGGTGGGAGAGCTGCCCCTGCCCCTCACCAGCTGCAGCACTCTGGAGAGCAGGCCTGCACCTCTCCGGGGCAGCACAGTAGAGCCGACCCTGTTGGTGGAGGCGTGGGTGAGCCAACCCCAGAGTGTGGGAGAGCTGTCTCCACTACTCGTCTGTCATGTGGTGGTGTGGGTGGGGCAGAGCCAACCCTCTCCCTTACCAGCTGCAGCACTCAGGAAAGCGGGCCCCACTTCTTGCCTGGGCAGCGCAGCAGAGCTCACCCTCTTGGCAGAGGTGTGGGTGAGCTGGCCCTGAGGGTATGAGAGTGGGATAGCCAGCCACACTCCCCTCATCTGGCAGAAGGTGGAGAGGGCGAGGGAAAAATGCCCTCCCCACCCATTGCCCCTGCCACTTGTGGTGGGCTGGGTGAGGAAGCTGACCCTCCCCCTTATCAGCTGCAACCCTTGGTAAAGTGGCCCTGCACCTCACCTGGACAGCACAGCAGAACTGACCCTATTGCCAGAGTTACAGGTGAACTGGCCCCACTCCTCATCTGCCATATGGTGATGTGGGTGGGGAAGAAATGCCTCCCCACCCCTTGCTACCTGTGGTGGGTGGGAGAGCAGGCCCTGAGGTCATAAGAATGAGAGAGTTGTCCTTCCCCCTCACCAGCTGCAGCACTCGGGAGAGCTGACCCTGAAGATGTGAAGGCAGAGGAACTGGCCCCGCCCCTTGCTCATCACTGCAAGGGGTGAACTGGCCAGGGCAATGCTGGAGAGCTCATCCTGGTGGTGAAGACAGCGGAGAGCTGCACTGACCAACCCTGCAACTACCCAGGCCCAGAACCAGGGTTATGAGTTGACCCACCCTATCTATGATCTGTGGGAACACGTGAAGGGACAGGTCCTGCAGACCCAAAGCTGCAGGACCTCCACGACACAAGGCAACAACAGGATATCCAGGAGAAGTCCCAGTGAGGGCCCAGCATCGAGAGTGTAGCAGAAACCAGAGGCTTTGAACCAGACCAATGACTCTTTACAATAAACAATTGCAAGTAAAGATGTATGGACTGAAAGGTCTGAACTTTACCCATTTTACAACTGGGCCTGAGTTTCAGTTTCCTAAAAGGACAACAAGGGAGATAGCACATACTAGCCCTGAGCCAGCCCCCACGGTACCTCAAGGCAATGACCAAAAAGGACAGTTCCTGTAATTTCCCTAAAATATACCCCGCCTTGGCCAAGTATGCCCCAAAATGGTAAAACTATAACCAACTAAAAATGTACCAACGTGGTTACAGCCTGCTTAACCAATTGTGTTTGAGATGACCTAACTGTTCCTAGAATTCCCCTAGTTGTGCTTAAAAGGGGCCTGAGTGCTCCTTTCAGGGTCGCCATTTTGTACAAGTGGCAGACCCCCGCATGCTGGAATGAACACTGTTTGGGTCTGGGGTGTTCTTCAGCAATTCTCGGACCCTTAAGGACAAAAGGGGGGGTGTGTAGAAAAGAAAAGAAACACTCCTTTGGGCAGGGTAGGAGTGTTTCCATGAAGGACGGACGGAGTGGGAAGCCCTCCGCCGGAGTGGGCAGTACTTCCCAGGATGGCCCAGCTACAAGGAGGTCCTAGGAAAAGTACTGATCATTTGCTCTCCTTTGCTCTTGTTACCGCCATCCTTCCCAGCCATCAGCATATAGCGACCTCAACCGTGCAGTGTGGACTGAAGAACAGTGGCTCTTCAGGAGCCGTCTAGGCAGTCAGCACCAGATCGGGACAGCTGAAGCATCCAGCTGTGCAGACTGAGCAGCAGCTGTGTTTTCAGCCTCTCTCTCATTGGACGGTGGAGCCAGCATCACACAAAACAATCCAGTACATCCCCTTTGTAACATACATCTGTTCTACCGGTTCTGTTCTCTGGGGAACCCTAATACTCAAAGTGTGGAGAAAAGGGAAGTACTTAGGGCCAGAGATAACACAGTTCAGTGAAGATTAGATTCTGAGACAAGGCTGCCCCGGCAGGTCTCCAGGCATGACAATGAGTTATGAGTATCCATAGCTAATTTGAGGTGTGTGCCTTCTAAATGTAATTGTTTTTTTCTGTAACACTTTACTATTCTGGCAGTCCTGGCCATCAAATCCAGAGTCTCATACATGTTAAACATGCACTGTACCACTCAGCTACATCCCTAGCCATTTAGGTCCTCTTATGAGTATTTGATATGCATCATCTCATTTTTTTAAACATTTTGTTTGTTAACATTTATTTATTTATTATTTAGTGCGTGCGTGTGTGTGTGTGTGTGTGTGTGTGTGTGTGTGTGTGTGTCTAGAATTCTGCAATTCAAGGAACTAAGATCTGACAAGATGAGCTCATTTTCAGAAGATTACACACCTTGTTAGATTGTGATAGACGTGGCCAGGATTCAGACGACACTTGGCCCGGAGCCTGCAGAGTGAGCTCTGTTCTCCGCTGATACACCGCTTCCTTCCAGGCATTAGCCGCCTTCCAGAGTCCTGTTGACGGAGCTGTGAGGCATCAGCAAACCAAGAATGCGACAGTCACAAGCCAGATGTGGCGGTGCGTGCCTTAATCCCAGGCTTCTCACAAATTCGAGGTCAGTGGTCTGTAGAGTAAGTTCCAGACCATCCAGGGTGAGATAGCCCCTGTCTCAAAACAAAGACACCAAAAATGTGATGGTCACAGAGGTGTCAAAGCACTCTCAAGGGACTTGTGGATTTTGTGACAGGGATCTGGGAATACAGCTAGCGTAATAGATGGATTTTGGTGGTGTTACTTTTTACTTTTTCAGGTTTTGTGTTTACATTTCTTTGTTGTTGTTTTAATACTCTGTGTGTGTGTGTGTGTGTGTGTGTGTGTGTGTGTACTTGCACACTCATGTGAAGGTCAGAGGACAGCATGAGGTAGTCAATCAGTTCTCTCCTGTCACCCTGTGGGTCCTAGGAACAGAACTCAGGCTGGCCGACTTGGTGGCATGCACCTTTACTGGCTGCGCCATCTCACAGCTCTGATTTGTTTTGTTCTTTGGGTTTGTTGGTCTATTTGCTCATCTGTGACAGGGTCTGGCTATGTAGCCCTGGCTTAGAACTCTCTGTAGACCAAACTGGTCTCCACCATGTCAGTCCCCTGCCTCTGCCTCCTGAGAGCTGGGATTGCAGGTGTGTGCACCATGCCTCAGTAAAAACAGTTTTTACAGACGGGCAGTGGTGGCACACGCCTTTAATCCCAGCTCTCGGGAGGCAGGGCCAGGTGGATCTCTGTGAGTTCGAGGCCAGCCTGGTCTACAGAGTGAGTTCCAGGACAGGCTCCAAAGCTATACAGAGAAACCCTGTCTTGAGAAAAAAAAAAAAAAAAAAAAAAAAAAAAAACAGTTTTGACTACATCATATGAGGAGCTGTCCTGGAAGTGTTGTTTAAATAAGGCTTCCAGGGAAGACAGAGAACAGGGAAATGGGGAAGTGGTGTCAGCAAAGCCCTGAAGTCAGGGGGATGGTGTGGGCGTGTGTGTGTGTGTGTGTGTGTGTGTGTGTGTGTGTGTGTGTGTGTGTGTGACTGTGGCCCTGCTGACTGGCTGTCTTCATTTCAGTCTTCTCCAAGAGCGGAAGCCACATGATGCTTCCCAAAGTTGAAGTGGACTCTGTTTGGAAAGATGTCCTGCTCCAGGGAGAGAGTGTGGCCTCCTCTCTTTTTGGGTACCATGGGCTGCTGAGGTATGGAGAACACTTGGGTGAGAGGAGCTAGAACACTCTCTTCCTTTGATACTTCTTGTTCTCATTAGTACTGAGACCGGGTAACTAAAGAGGTATGCTACTGTTCATGGCGGCACATGCCTATAATCCCAGTCACAGAGAGATTCTCAGCCTTCCTAATGCTACGATGTTTTAATACACCCTCATGTTGTGGTGACCGCCAACCATACAATTATTTCGTTGCAATTTCATAACTGTAATTTTGCTACTGTTATGAACTCTAATGTAAATATCTGATATGCCGGATATCTGATCTGTGACCCCCAAAGGGGTCAACAACAGGTTAAGAAACACTGTCCCAGTGTTTCAGAGGTAGAGGTAGGAGAACCAGAAGTTCAAAGCCAGCCTCAACTACATAGCAAGTTCAGAACTGGGCTGGGCCACATCCTAGTCACTTTCCTGTTGCCGTGACAAAACACTGACAGATGGAAAAATGGCTCAGCAGACTGCTCTTGCCAAGAACCCAAGTTCAATTCCCAGCACCCACCCATGTAGACTAGCACACAACTGCGGATAACCCCAGATCCAGGGAAGGCCCACCCCTCTAACCTCCATGGAGAGTTTCACTAAGGTTCATATATGCACACACACACACACACACACACACACACACACACATACACACACACACCATACATACACACATACACACATATACACACACACATACACACACACATACACACACACACATACACACACACATACACACACACACCACACATACACACATACACACACACACATACACACACCATACATACACACACACCATACGTACACACACACACACCATACATACACACACATACATACACACACACCATACATACACACCATACACACATACACACACACTACTTAAAAAATAAAAAGAAATCTTAGAAAAAGAAAAGTAACAACAACAACCAAAAAAAAACATATTGACCAAAATCAACTTGGGAAGGAAAGGGTTATAGTCCTTCTTCAAGAGACGCCAAGACGGAGCTCAGGGCAGGAGTCTGCAGGCAGAAACCATGGAGGAACACTGCTTACTGAATTGCTATCCATAGCTTGCTTATCTTGTTTTTCTGTACGTCATCCACATCAATCATTAATCAAGAAATATCCCACAGACCTGCCTACGGCCAATCTGGTGGAGGCAGGTCCTCAACTGAGCGTCCCTCTTCCCAGGTGACTCTAGTTTGTGTCAAATTGGCAATAAATTAACCAGCACAGACCTTGTGTCAGAAAACAACCAACACAGGTCCATGGGAATAGCACGGAGGGTAAAACACTTGCTCTGCAAGCCTGATGAGCTGAGTTCAGTCTCTGGAACACACACTAAGGTGAGCGGAGAGGACCTCCTCCTCCTCCACAAAGCTGTGCTCTGACTGCCCCTCATGTGCCCACACACAGCAGTGATAAATGAACACTTCACACTCTTTAAAAGCTGAACAAGCCAGGCAGTGGTGGCGCACGCCTTTAGTCCCAGCACTCAGGAGGCAGAGGCAGGCAGATCTCTGTGAGTTCGAGGCCAGGCTGGTCTACAGAGAGAGTCCCAGGACAGCCAGGGATACACAGAGAAACCCTGTCTCAAAAAACAAAAACAAAAACAAAAACACCCACAAAAATTTAAAGTTAGGCATGATGGTATGATGGTACCCACTAAATATGAGCACTTAGGAGGTAGAGGAGGTAGGATCAAGAGTTCAAGGTCATCCTCAGCTACATAGCAAATTCAAGATCAACCTTGGTTACACAAAACCCTCTTTCAAATCTCTTCCCCAAAATAAGTGGAGGTAAGGAAAATCTTCCTGAGCCTCTCATGAGGTTCCAGACAAACAGGGACATTTGTGTACTCACTCACGAACCAGCTGGGATCTTCCCAGACACCAGGAAGACATCCTGATCTCTCATGATAGTCCTTCTCTAGCTCCCTTTTCCTTCTTGGTATTAAACCCTGTGTTAGAGACTGGAGATGTAGCTCAGAAGGTAGAGTGCCTGCCTAGTGTGCATGAATCCCTGGGTTCGATGCCCAGTATGGACTGTATCAACTAGGCATACTAACACATACCTGTAACCTCAGCCACAGGGAGCAGGAGAGTCAGGAGATCAAGGTCATCATCAGCTCCATATTGTGTTGAGGCTTATAAAAGACTGTCTAGCCAGGTAGTGGTGGCGCAGGCTTTTAGTCCCAGCACTTAGGAGGCAGAGGCAGGCAGATCTCTGTGAGTTTGAGGCCAGCCTGGTCTACAGAGTGAGTCCCAGGACAGGCTCCAAAGCTATGCAGAGAAACCCTGTCTCAAAAACCTAAACAAAACAAAACAAAAACAAACCCCTAAAAAAATCACATAAGGGGCTGGTGAGAAGGCTTATGGGTAAATTCACTTGTCACCAAACCTGACCACCTGATTTCCATGCCCAGGACCCACAAATTGAATTGTGCTCTGACTGCCTCATAGAATATACTCATGAGGGTACGCAAGTGGGTACACTTGCAGGAGTGCAGGCACACGCACAAATAAATAAATGTAATTGAAAGGTTTTTCCAATGTAAAAAGAATCTGGCCGGGCGGTGGTGGCGCACGCCTTTAATCCCAGCACTCGGGAGGCAGAGCCAGGCGGATCTCTGTGAGTTTGAGGCCAGCCTGGGCTACCAAGTGAGTTCCAGGAAAGGCAAAAAGCTACACAGAGAAACCCTGTCTCGAAAAAACAAAACAAAAACAAAAAGAATCTGACGGGCAACTAAAATAGGTGGATGGACCTGCCATCCTGGCTACAGAGTGAGGAGCCAAACATTAGGACTGAGACTTCATTGTAAACCAAGAGTCTGGGATGTAAGGCAGGAGCCGAGAAAGTCAGATTGATGCTGGTACCTTTGAAAGAGCCTTAAATTTAGTACTAAAGTAAGCCAGGCCTGTTGGCACATGGTGATAACCCCAGCACTTATGAAGTAGATACAGGAGAATCAGAAGTTCAAAGCCAGTCTCAGCTACGTTGTGAGTTCAAAGCCAGGCTGGGTTACTTAAACCCTTTTTAAAAACAAAACACCTGCACCTGGGGATGTAGCTCAGTTTGTAGTGGGTTTTTCCAGCCCTGGAAAGTAGAGGCAGGGTAATCCAAAGTTAAAGATCTTCCATGGGAATATAAGGAGTTCAAGGTCAGCCTGGGCTACCATAGACCCTGTCTCAAATGAAATGTTGCTATGGGATGATCCTTCTGTACACCATGAGGATGTGTTGCACTCGTTGTTAATACAAAGCTGATTGGTCAATAGCTAGGCAGGATTTTCGGGGCAGAGAGAATGCTGGGGAGAAGAGGGGCAGAGTCTGGGGAGTTGAGAACAGATGCTGAAAGAAGCAAGATGAACATGCCAAGTTGAAAGAAGGTACCACCACATGGCAGAGGGTAGATAAGACATGAGGGTTAATTTAAAATGTAAGAGTTAACTAGTTAGTTAGTGACAAGCCTAAGCTATTCACCAAGCATTTAAAATTAATATTAAGTCTCTGTGTGGTTATTTGGTAGTGGCTGGCAGGACAGAAAAAGTCCACCTACAAAATGTATTTCAAGATTTTTACAAGTGGGGGTGGAATGTGATTAGATTAAAAAAAAGAAGGAATATAAACCTAGTCTCTGCCCTTGAGATGAGAATTCAAATGACTGAAATATCAGATAAAATAAAAGATAGGTGGAGCCCAAGATATAGAAAGAAATGATTGCAGAGTTCAAAGGAGACACTATCTTCCTGATAGAGAAAATCCAGAAATATTTTAAGTAGAGGGAGATATGTGTTGTTGTTTGATTATTTATTGATTTACTTATTTATTTAGTATGGTGTTGGGAATCAAACCTACGGTCTCTCATATTAGTAGGGATTTGAAAATGAGTCCTTAATGTACACAGAATTCTCTGAAGAGATAATATGAACAACAGATAAACTTGTAAAAGTTTGACTTTCCTACTAATTAAGGAAATCTTTAATAAACTCAGAGTGAGGTATCACTTCACACATCAAATTGGATGGTCTGACCAAACCTAGGGTTGACTAGAGAGAACAGTGATGGAGATGTCTGCGTACTGTCACTAAGAGGGAACTTAATACAACCCCTTCAGGTGATAAGCTGGAAATAATCTGGTCAATTACACACTTATGCTGGGCCCTCAGAATGCCATTCGCAGGGAAACTGCTACATCTTTACACAAGATGTACCAAAATATGTACCAAAGCAAAGGGCCAGAATGACCCCATAGGAAAATGAAGAAACTACAGAGAATGTTCTGAATATTAAAGCTGCAGAAATGAAGGAAACAGAAGGACTTATGTTAATAAGATTGCCCTCCCCATGCAACATTGAAAGGGAAGAGCCAGACACCATGGCTCACATCTGTAATCTTAGCATGTGGGAAGCCGAGGCAGGAGGATAGCTGGGAGTTTGAGGCCAGCATGGATTGCAGAGTGAGATCTAGAGCATTCTGCACTACAGGGTGAGATTCTCAAACAAACAAACAAGCAAACTATTGATGGAAAAATACCCAGAATATTTGGATAGTTTGATACCCATCATAGAAGTTTAAATAAGTTATGCAAACAAATGTTATAAAATACATGAGAATTTCTATATAGTACATGAATGAAAAACATTTCCCCCCAGGAGAATGGAAGAACAGGCTGAGAACGTGACTCGGTGATAGAACACTTGCTTAGCATATGCAAAGTTCTGGATTCAGTTCCCAGCACTCAGAAGGCAGAATCTACAGTAGGATTCCCCAGAGGAGACTCTGCCTCAAAAAATAACATGAAGTGCAATTGAAGAAGATAGCAGGCATTAAGCTCTGGCCTCCATATGTGTGTGTGTGTGTGTGTGTGTGTGAGAGAGAGAGAGAGAGAGAGAGAGAGAGAGGAGAGAGAACACACACACACACACACACACACACACCCCTGAAACTTGAAGTCATTCTAGAGATAAGACATGAAGAAACTGTACTCAGACTGTTTAGTGCACAGCTGTCATCACACTGCTTGGCAGAATAAAGGAGTTGTTGTTGTTGTTGTTGTTGTGTGTGTGTTTTCCATAAGAGTAGCAGCTTGCATTTAAATAGTAACTTGTACTTTATAAATCCTTGTGCTAGGGCTTATGCTTGTCACCAAGCCAGGTAACCTAAGTTTGATCTCATAAATCCCATGGCAGGAGAGAACTGCCAACAAGTTGTCCTCCGACCTCTAGATGTTCCCTGGGGTACCCCATCCTGTGAGAAGCAGTCTTTCCGATCCAAGATGACTAAGCCCACCAAGAGCCGGTATTCTAAAAATGACGCCCATCCTGTGACCCTCTTGCCTCATCCAGGTCTCCGGATGCCAGACATTCCTGACACTTGACTCCATCACACTCTTCCCCTTTGAACGAGAGAAGTGAGGACATGACGGCTCCTAGGTATGCACTGAGGAGAAGGTTTATTGTAGATGTGAGGGTGGAAACAGCCAGAGGCATCTGGAAGGGTCCAGACTGAAATGGGCCGCGAGAGGAGAGAAGCGGGGTTGGGGGAGTAATGAGGGTGCCTGGGAACCCAGAGAGCAAGAGCACCAAAAAGACACGCAGCCAAAATGGCTGAGGTTAATACAGGAATCAGAAACACTGGGGGACGGGACAGGGGGCTGGAGAGGTTCAAGGCAGGTGATGGGGTAAGAAGTGCTGAGATGAGCCAGGACTCTAACAGGTTGTGGTGAGGCTGAGAGACTGGCCGCCAGCCTCCGCTAGGATAGGTTAAATAGGCGCCTCCCTTAGCTATTTGCCCCGGTTTCTTTGAGACCCAACCCCCTTTGTTCCCATGGTGATTAGCCAATCACATCAGATTGTGAGGACTAGCTCCCACCAATGGGGTGTTAGAATAAAAACTAAGTGAACTTCCTGTCCCGTGTGCCTGCTCACCTGGTTTGAATGGTTATACACTCTTTGGTAAAAATAAATTGCCTTGCTGAGTTACTTTCACTTTGTGTTTCCCTTTGTGGGACACCAGGAATATTCTTTTCCAGCGATGTGTGGCTTTTAGGGGAGCTTATCTGGGGTTTCAAATCCATATGGGAAAGTGTTTATATGCCATTCCTTGGAGGAGGCACATCCAATGGTCCACTGAGATGACACCCGCCCCCCTCCTGCCCCCCAGCCTCAGGCAAATGGCACTTTAAAAAAAATTATTAATTTTCCCGGGTGGTGGTGGCACTCGCCTTTAATCCCAGCACTCAGGAGGCAGAGGTAAGCAGATCTCTGTGAGTTTGAGGCCAGCCTGATCTACAGAGCGAGTTCCAGGAAGAGCTCCAAAGCTACACAGAGAAACCCTGTCTCAAAAAACCCAAATATATATATTTATATATATATATTTATATTTATATATTAATTTCTAATGTGTATGGGTGTTTTGTCTACTTACATGTTTGTATACCACAGGCATGCACTGCCCAGTGAGGCCAGAAGAGGGCATCAGATCCCATTACAGCTGGAGTTACACACTGTTGATAGCTGTCTTGTGGGTGCTGGGAATTGAACCCAGTTCTCCGGAAGAGCAGTCAGTGCTCTATAACCACTGAGCCATCTCTCCAGACCCCGTGTTAACTCTTTAGGATCAGTAATGGGATTCCTTCCAGGATGGGAAGTTCCCTAGCCAGGTAAGGAAAGGCCCAGGCAGGCACTTCAGTCACCAAATGACAAAGCATTTCCTTGAGAGTCAGGACATATTTTAGAGGCTGTGTGAGCGTGAATGAGACATCCTCTGAACACAAGAGTCCAGCCAGGGTCAGGTCCCATGAGTGTTCAGACATGGCTCAGCAACAGTCCCTCAGACCCAGTCAGAGCTTTACCCCAAACTCCATACTACCAAGACATGCTGGCACTGAACACCCAAAAAGGAATGGAGAGGAGAGGGGCAGAGTGGTTGATTTGGACTGCAAGAAACCTCCACCCCAGGGAAAGGAATTCAGTTCTAAGGGACTCTCAAGCCTGCGGGGGTAGGAAACAAGCAGAGTCAGAACCACCAGAAAATTAAAGGAAGAATGAAACTCCTTTGAGCCCCATTGGAAGGATAAGGAGAACCAGCCGTGTGGAAGAAAGCTTGAAAATGCTCCCTTTCTCTCCCCCAGGAGGCTAACTTCAGACTTGATTTTCCCTGAGGGGGAACTGGGTATGTTAATCCCCTCTGACTAGCTCTGAGGTCAGGAGTCCCTCTCCCCCTGCATCTGCCCTTCACGCGGCTTGAATGGCAAATCCTCCCTATTCCCTCTCCTGTTCTTCTCCTTCTCGGACAATAGCTTGCTTGCTTTGGGGTCTTTTCTTTTTTTTTTCAAGACAGGGTTTCTCTGTGTAGCTTTGCGCCTTTCCTGG
Source organism: Peromyscus eremicus (assembly GCF_949786415.1). Lineage (NCBI taxonomy): Eukaryota > Metazoa > Chordata > Mammalia > Rodentia > Cricetidae > Peromyscus > Peromyscus eremicus. The sequence continues at coordinate 117,504,558 of NC_081416.1, read as the reverse complement.
AACTCACTTGGTAGCCCAGGCTGGCCTCGAACTCACAAAGATCCACCTGCCTCTGCCTCCCGAGTGCTGGGATTAAAGGCATGCGCCACCACCACCCGGCCAAGGGGTCTTTTCTTTTAGACGCTAATAAAAGTGTCATTAAGTTCCCATTTGAATCTGTTCTTAAATTATCTTATTGTGAGGTTAAAAAACGTCAGGAGGGGACCCTGGCTTCCCCTGTATCACCTGACAACCACAAAGGGACACCAAATTCCAGTATCATTGGTGGTGTGCACTCTGAATACAAAACAGGTAATGTCCTTTATCTGTCCTGCCTTGGGGTTATGTTGCTCTGTCTTCCTGGGAGGAAAACAAAACAAAAACAGAACCTCTCTTTATTTTCTTTTTCCCCCATTCTCTCTCAGGTTTCTCTGGGTAATTGACCATCATGTGCGGGGAGCTAAACAATATTAGCTTAAGTGTCTATGCTCTCTCCCTGGCACTGGATCCCCCCTTCTTTCCTTCAACCTGCGATAAGGTCTGGGTAAGGTTTAGGGAAGGCAGGCACGTGGTGTGGCTAGTTCAGACCCTGCCTTAGACTGAACATTCCTGGAATATTGCTTCTCCGCCTGGGTAAAAGCACCACACGGTGCTGTTAAGGTTTGAAGTCAGGATTAACTAATTTTAACCGGTCGGTTTCTAAGGGACTTAAATTTCCACAGACAGGGAAGTCAGGGGTCACAGGGCTATCTGATCTCAGCCTATGCCTCCCTCCAATGGGACAAACGGTGCCGAGGACACTTTCTCCTTACTCGGATTTATTGTCGTTGTTTGTTTTGGAAAGGGGGTGGGGTGACCGTCCTCGTTTAATCTGTGAGATGGGTGAATTCCACAGGCACTTGTGCCCTGATGAGGGACGTGATCATTTTATTACGGAGCTGAGCTTACAACAAGCAAAAGGTAACCACATGGCTTTGTCACCATGTGACCTATCAACATGGTAAAGGCCATGTGACCTCACTGCCATCTTGGTTAATGCAATTACATGGCATAAGCCAAAGTGGTAGCCCCCTAAAACCTCATGGCACCATTGGGCCCTCAGCGGATTGCTGAATTTCCTGCACCACAGCCATTCAGTCACACGTCCCAACATTCTTCATCTTTTGGGTTTCACCTTCCCGATTGCCTAATGGGATCATGGGGATGAGAGACGCACAGGAGATTCAAAAACAGGCTTTATTGCCAAGTGATAAGGTTAGTTCATTTTTATTTATTTATTTATTAAAGATTTGTTTATTTATTACGTATACAGAAGAGTGTGCCAGATCTCATTATATATGGCTGTGAGCCACCATGTGGGTGCTAAGAATTGAACTCAGGACCTCTGGAAGAGTAGTCGGTGCTCTTAGCCTCTGAGCCATCTCTCCAGCCCGATTAGTTCATTTTTACATCAACTAAGGGGGTAATACCAAGCCTCCATCAAGGGTTTGTTTGCTTGAATTTTGACAATTGTTTTTGCTCGATGTATTTTACTGGTCTAGAGGAGACTTTTCTCATCCAGTGCTTCCAGCACTAGCCAGTGGCCACCAGAAGCAAAATACAGAAGCTAACACTTCCAGGTGGCCTTTGTGAATTTGCCGTGACCCAGGACCGAGTCCTGGAAAGCACGGAACCAATCAGGACCCAAAGGCTAGAGTGCCAGGCGCAGCTAACCATTAGGCAACTACAAGGGCCTGAGGCAAAGAGCTTGTCTGGGTGAGAGGCTGCACTGGGGCTGGGTGGAAGCCTGCTCCTTCTGCCCTGCATCTCCAAGACTGCTTTTCTCTAGTCGAGATAAATAGCTTTCCCCTCAAGGCCCCGTCTCTCCATGCTGGTTGTCCGCTTTTGTCTCTGCCCCTTGGAGTCCTGGGTACTTGGCTTGTTTTTCTTTTCCAGTTACAGTGACATACACAGGCTAAAGGAAAAGAGCAGACTGGTGCCATCCTTTCTAGGTTCTTGTAGGTGTTGTTTTCTGTAGTCTCTAATTTACAGGTTCAAAACAAGCAAACAAACAAAAAAACAACCGAACAGCTGTTGACAGTCAGCCCATGGAGAGGACAGAGAGGACCCTCTGCCTAAAAACATCTCTCGGTAGTAACTCCAGCGTTATGATTTTAACAGAGCTTCCTTAACTGATTTCTTCTGGATGATGTAAACATCTTCAGTTCAATGAGGCTTTACTGTGTACCATTGCTTCTAGCTACTATTTGTACTTACTCAAAACCAAAAACACAGCTATGGTAGTTCACTCTCTGGGCTGTTCAAAGCACATAGAAGGTTTTGAGGTGTGTGTGTGTGTGTGTGTGTGTGTGTGTGTGTGTGTGTGTGTGTGTTTGTGTTTCCAGACAGGGTTTCTCCGTGTAGCCCTGGCTGGCCTGTAACTCACTCTGTAGATCCGCCTACCTCTGCCTCCTGAGTGCTGGGATTAAAGGCATGCACCACCACCACCACCACTGCCCAGCTCATAAAAGATTTCTGATTGCCTTCTGTTTTCTATGAAGTTTCCCTGAAACTTTATAAAGCCTTATAGCTTAATGATATTTACACAGGTAATATTAATTCATTACTCTATCCTATGCATGTAGTTTGAGTTTAGGGTTTTTGTTTTGTTTTGTTTTTGTTGTTGTTGTTGTTGTTGTTGCTAAGGTGGTTTTGTGGAGCATAGCCTTCTGAGCCCATGACTACCATCCTCATGACTTCAGCTCTGCCTGCTTGGAAGCAATCCTCTCTGCTGCGCTTGTTGACTGTTGACATTTCTTCTTTGAGGAAGGAGTGGGCAGGGTCATAGGACCCTCACCTGAGTATCCAGCCACTCCTCCCAGCCAGTCGTGTGCGGTTCTGCCCTTCCTCCAGATGGCCTCAAGGTGTCTAAAGTACAGAGGCTGGGAAATACCAGGGAGGGGCTACTCTACCCATGTGGTTGTGGGAAGGCTCTCGTGCATGCCGGGTGAAGGCTTTCTCACTGAGGCTGTTTTGGGGTCACCTGTCCTCCTGTCAGTAACCCCTCGCCAATGCTCTGTAAGACACACTGGTCCCCTGGCTGAACTTCGGTTTGTCATCAGGACCTTAGAAGGAGGAAGTAGACGATGCTTAGCCCCACCTGCCCTCCCAAGAGAAAATTTTCACAACTGGTAGGAAACGTATTTGTTAATGTTGCTATGCCTATGGCGGGGGTGGGGAGAAGTAAAAAATAAAATAAAATAAAAAGGATATAAAAATAGAAATATTTTTAGTAAAAGAGGATTTGTGTATGAAAATTAAGAAGGCTGGATGTTTTTCTCAAAACCAGAAAAGATTAAACTAGTTACAAATATATTAACAAGTTACATAAGGTATGTAAAAGATGAAACTTAATGTATACAATATTAAAATTTTTTGGGGGGGCTGTTTTCGAGACAGGGTTTCACTGTAGCTTTGGAGCCTGTCCTGGACTAGCTCTGTAGACCAGGCTAGCCTCGAACTCCCAGAGATCCCCCTGGCTCTGCCTCCCGAGTGCTGGGATTAAAGGTGTGCGCCACCACCGCCCGGCACAATATTAAAATTTCTAAGGTCAAAGTTCAACACATTGATGCTGTTATGCCCAGATCGCAGGGACCCCAAAAGACCATCATGGAGACTGAATCCCATATGTAAAAGCAAAGAGCCTTTATTTCAAGCTCAGAGCTTAGACTCTCTGTCCAATGCAGCGGTGAGAGCAGAGAGCCCCAAGCCCAGGCAGGGTGGGTTTTTGGTTTTTTTTTTTATCATAGTAGAGGGTGAAGGATTTCCATGGTTCAGGACCCTGATTGGCTGACATTTGTCTAGGGGTATAGGGAATGGTTGGAATGTCAGGTATTTTCCCTTAGATGCAGGCCCTCCCTGGGTGGGGTCAGCTCAGGGCTTCTCCTGGATCCCGGTGTTGCCTGCCAGTAAGCCTGTCACAGAAGCTGTATCTGGGCCTCTAAGCCTGTCATGGCAGTTGTGAGGTCAAGCTGTTTTGGGGCCCCCTACAATGCCAAACTTGTGCTTAAATAAATGGAGTTATTAGGTGAAAGGTTTCCGGACTCTAATATTAAGTCTCGCTGCTGACGCCGTAAGCCAAATCAAGCTAAATTGAAAGTAAAAGACCAGGTTTATTGGGCAAAACATTCCTGGGTGACCTTCCCAGCCCCCAGAGATGAGATGAAGGAAGGAGACCGGGAAAAATCACGTGGCCACTCTCTCAACGTTGAGGAAATTTTTCCTCTGGGCTGACCCTCCTCTTTGTGATCTACCAGGTGGGGTCTCCATGGCCTCCCTGAACAATAGGTGATTCCCCACAGTTATAGGACGTTTTAAGAAATGCCTCACAATCCCCTGGGACCTAGTGACCTGAGAGGGCAAGGGGCAAAATATTATCCCTTTTTTAATTCCTCTGACCACCTCAGGAGAGGTCTCCATGTGTGATGATTGAAGACTCGGATGGTGAATTCCACCACTCAGGCACTTTCAACTACTGGGTAACGCTAACATAAAGCTGGGGCAAAAACCCAAACACTTTCACTTAAGCTTCGATTAGACATACATTTTCGTTCTTTAAGCTAGTCCTTGTAATTGTTACCAAGAATGGATCAATAACTCCCTTGACTTAAAATTTTTTGAGACTTATTTATGTGTATGAGTGTTTTGCCTGCCGGTATGTCTGTGTACCATGTGGATCAGTGCCAGACGAGGCCAGAAGAGAACATCAGACACCCAGGAACTGGAGTTACAGACAGTTGTGAGCTGCCATGTGGGCATTGGGAATTGAACCCAGGTCCTCTTGAAGAGTAGCCAGTGTTCTAACTCAGTGAACCATCTCTCTTCCCTCTAGTCCCTAATGTTCCGTTGGAAGCTCCACCTCGGCCCCACTCCCTCCCCATTCTAAACCCCACCTCTCTCAGAAAGCCCTCTGAGTGTGTATGGGGGTGCTCCTCCCTTGGAGCTATTCAAGACCACGCCTACAGGGTATTTAAACTGCACTCTTTGGATTAGGATGTGTGGTCCTGTTGGAGTAGGTGTGGCTTTGTTAAAGAAAGTGTGTCACTGAGGGTGGGCTTTGAGGTTTCAAAAGCCCATGCCAGGCCCAGTGGCTCTCTCTCTTCCTACTGCCTGCCGATCTGGATATTGAATTCTCAGCTCCTTCTCCAGCACCATGTCTGCCTGTGTGCCACCATGCCCTTCCATGCTGAAAATGGACTAAACTTCTGAAACTGTAAGCAAGTCCCAATTAAAGACTTTCTTTTATAAGAGTTGCTGTGATCATCACGTCTCTTCACAGCAACAGAACACTGACTGAGACAGCACCCTTATCCTTGTCGGAGGGTAGAGATGCCAGAAGTGTCTGGGGGCTCTGATCTTTGATCTGGTTCCTAAGTGACCAGAGGGGTCATGTTACAGCACCAGAAAAAGCCCATTAGAGGGAATGTCCTCTACTCAAGAGTCTACTGAAGCCGTGATGGCGCACGCCTTTAATCTCAGCACTCGGGAGGCAGAGACAGGTGGATCTCTCTGAGTTCGAGGCCAGCCTGGTCTATAGAGCAAGTTCTAGGACAGCCAAGAATACACACAGAGAAACCCTGTCTCAAACAAACAAACCAACCAAACCACACCGGAGTCTCTTGAATAGAATCTCTAGCCTGGAAGGACACCTGACATTCCAGTTGGTCCAGGTCAATCACCCAGTCAAAGGATGGGGGTTCACTGTCAACCATGCTAACAAGCTAGGGAGAATAATTAACTCCTTGTGTTGGGGGGCCTCGTCCAGAGCCTCATCAAGACCACTCTCACCAAACAGTCCCCAAATTATCACAACAGTAATTTGCTGTTACCAGAGGCTTCAGAGAATGACCAAACGGTGGCCGAGGTGTATGCTGAAGAGGGGAAGTTGTGAGAAACAGTTTTTCCTGTCAAAGACGTCTAGCCCACCAACAGCCACGATTCTAAAGATGGCCCCCACCTTGTGAAACTCTTGCCTGTTTGCCGAGCTCCTGGATGACAGACATTCCTGAGACTTGACTCTGTCACGGTCTTCCCCTTTGTGCCCATTATGAATTAGCCAACTGCCTCGGCTTGTGAAGTAGAGTGCCCATCGGCGGGGTGAGACAGTCACCACCCTGTGCTAGGATTAAAACTAAGAGAGCCGGGGTTGGGGATTTAGCTCAGTGGTTGAGCACTTGCCTAGCAAGTGCAAGGCCCTGGGTTCAGTCCTCAGCTCTGGAAAACAAAACAAAACAAAACAAAAAACTAAGAGAACCATCCAATCCATTGTGCTTGCTAACCCAGCCTGGGTCCTTGTGGATTTTTCAAGACATTTTTTAAGATCAAGTCTCACTATATAGGAGTGGTTTTCAACCTATGGGGCAACCCCTTGGGAGGTCTCATATCATATATTTACGATTCATAACACTAGCAAAATTACAGTTATGAAGTAGCAACGAAAATCATTTTATGATTGGGGGTCACAGAAACATGAGGAACCATATTAAAGGGTCACAGCATTAGGAAGGTTGAGAACCACTGCTATATAGCTTTGACTGGCCTGAATCTTACTATGTAAACCTGGCTGGCCTCAAACTCATATAGAAATCCGCCTAACTCTACCTCCCAAGTGCTGGGAGTAAATGTGTGTACCACCATGCCTGGCTCCTTAAAATAAAATTATTTTCATTATTTCATGTGTATAAGGATTTGCCTGCATAGGTGTCTGTGTACCACATCCATACCTGGTGCCGGAGGAGACCAGAAGAGAGAGTTAGATCCCCTGGGATTGGAGTTACAGTTATGAGTTGCTATGTGGATGCTGGGAAACCTGGGTCCTCTGGAACAGCAGCTGGTGATATTAGTCACTGAGCCATCTCTCCAGCCCTGCCCCACCCCCCAAAAGTAAACTGCCTTGCCAAGTCACTTTCACTACGTGTCTCCTCTGTGCCATATCGAGGGACATACTTTTCCAACAATTTGTATTTCATTTCCAGCAGTCCCAATAAATAAATACATACTTTTTTTTTCTTATTAAAAATACTTTTTCGGGGCCTGGAGAGATGGCTCAGGGGTTAAGAGCACAGCTGTTCTTCTAGAAGATCCTGAGTTTGGTTTCCAGCAACCTCATGGTGGCTCACAACCATCTATGATGAGATCTGGTGCCCTCTTCTGGCCTGCAGACATACATGCAGGCAGAACACTATAAATAAAACTTTAAATAAATAAATAAATAAATAAATAAATAAATAAATAAATAAACAAACAAACAAATACAAAAATCCTTTCCAGGCTGGAGAGATGACTCAGAGGTTAAGAGCACTGACTGCTCTTTCAGAGGTCCTGAGTTCGATTCCCAGCAACCCCATGAGATCTGGAGCCCTTTTCTGGCATGTAGGCATATATATATAGATATATATATATCATCTATATATATCATATTATTATACATAATAATAAAATAAATAAATAAATAAATCTTTTTTGGGGGTTCGAGACAGGGTTTCTCTGTGTAGTTTTTGGTGCTAGATCTTGCTCTGCAGACCAGGCTGGCCTGGAACTCCCTAGGTAGCCCAGGCTGGCCTGGAACTCACTAGGTGGCCCAGGCTGGCCTGGAACTCACTAGGTGGCCCAGGCTAGCCTGGAACTCACTAGGTAGGCCAGGCTGTCCTTCCGCTGACAAACATCTGGGATTAAAGGTGTGCAGCACCACACCTGGTTGGATACAGGTGATTTTATTCTTGTTTGTTTACTCAGTTGTATTTCCTAATATTTCTGCAAATGTACATGTATAGCTTTGGGTGCTTTAAAAAAAAATGATACATCAGGGAGGAAGGAAGAGGAGGAGGAAAAAAACCAGTAACTTCTTCAAAATCAAATGGTCACAATTCTGATTCCCTGTCCTTCCTTGGGAATACACAGGA